>NW_027219084.1:900000-1158475 GCF_027580195.1 Bos mutus
CTTTCCCTCTCCCACAGAGTCCAAAAGACTGTTCTGTACATCAGTGTCTCTTTTGCTGTCTCGTATACAGGGTTATTGTTAACATCTTTCTAAATCCCATATATATGCTTTCCAAATCCTGAAAGATGATGGTGTAAAAGTGCTGCACTCAATATGCCAGCAAATTTGGAAAACTCAGCAGTGGCCACAGGACTGGAAAAGGTCATTTTTCATTTCAATCCCAAAGAAAGCCAAGCCAAAGAATACTCAAACTACTGCACAATTGCACTCATCTCACACACTAGTAAAGTAATGCTCAAAATTCTCCAAGCCAGGCTTCAGTAATATGGGAACCGTGACTTCCTGATGTTCAAGCTCGTTTTAGAAAAGGCAGAGGAACCAGAGATCAAATTGCCAACATTCACTGGATCATGGAGAAAAAAAAAGAAAGTTCCAGAAAAACATCTATTTCTGGTTTATTGACTATGCCAAAGCCTTTGCCTGTGTGGATCACAATAAACTTGGAAAATTCTGAAACAGATGAGAATACCAGACCACCTGACCTGCCTCTTGAGAAATCTATATGTAGATAAGGAAGCAACAGTTAGAACTGGACAGAGAAAAACAGACTGGTTCTAAATAGGAAAAGGAGTACGTCAAGGCTGTGTATTGTCACCCTGCTTATTTAACTTATATGCAGAGTACATCATGAGAAACACTGGACTGGAAGAAACACAAGCTGGAATCAAGATTGCTGGGAGAAATACCAATAACCTCAGATATGCAGATGACACCACCCTTATGGCAGAAAGTGAAGAGGAACTCAAAAGGCTCTTGATGAAAATCGAAGTGGAGAGTTAAAAATTTGGCTTAAAGCTTAACATGCAGAAAACGAAGATCATGGCATCCAGTCCCATCATTTAAAGGGAAATAGAGGGGGAAACAGTGGAAACAGTGTCAGACTTTCTTCTTCTGGGCTCCAAAATCACTGCAGATCGTGTCTGCAGCCATGAAATTAAAAGACGCTTACTCCTTGGAAGGAAAGTTATGACCAATCTAGATAGCATATTGAAAATCAGAGACATTACATTGCCAAAAAAGGTTCATCTAGTCAAGACTATGGTTTTTCCAGTGGTTATGCATGGATGTGAGTGTTGGACTGTGAAGAAGGTTGAGTGCGGAAGAATTGACACTTTTGAACTGTGGTGTTGGAGAAGACTCTTGAGAGTCCCTTGGACTGCAAGGAGATCCAACCAGTCAATTCTGAAGGAGATCAGCCCTGGGATTTCTTTGGAAGGAATGATGCTGAAGCTGAAACTCCAGTACTTTTGCCACCTCATGTGAAGAGTTGACTCATTGGAAAAGACTCTGATGCTGGAAGGATTGGGGGCAAGAGGAGAAGGGGAGGACAGAGGATTAGATGGCTGGATGGCATCACTGACTCAATGGATGTAAGTCTGAGTGAACTTCAGGAGCTGGTGATGGACAGGCAGGCCTGGCGTGCTGTGATTCATGTGGTCGCAAAGGGTCGGACACAACTGAACGACTGATCTGATATGATACTGTATTGATGTTTTTCTTTCTGGCTTACTTCACTCCGTATAATAGGCTCCAGTTTCATCCACCTCATTAGAACTGATTCAAACGTATTATTTTAATGGCTGAGTAATACTCCATTGTGTATATGTACCACTGCTTTCTTATCCATTCATCTGCTGATGGACATCTAGGTTGTTTCCATATCCTGGCTATTATAAACAGTGCTGTGATGAACATTGGGGTACACGTGTCTCTTTCAATTCTGGTTTCCTCACTGTATACCCAGCAGTGGGATTGCTGGGTCATACGGCAGTTCTATTTTCAGTTTTGTAAGGAATCTCTACACTGTTCTCCATAGTGGCTGTACTAGTTTGCATTCCCACCAACTGTAAGAGGGTTCCCTTTTCTCCACACCCTCTTCAGCATTTATTGCTTGTAGACTTTTGGATCACAGCTACTCTGACCAGTATGAAATGGTACCTCATAGTGGTTTTGATTTGATAATAAGAATAATAAGTGATGATAATAAGAATAATAATAAAAATATTCTTTGATAATAAGAATAATAAGTAATAAGTGGTGTTGAGCATCTTTTTATGTGTTTTTTAGCTATCTGTATGTCTTCTTTGGAGAAATGTCTATTTAGTTCTTTGGTCCATTTTTTGATTGGGTCATTTATTTTTCTGTAATTAAGCTGTAGGAATTGCTTGTATATTTTTGAGATTAGTTGTTTGTCAGTTGCTTCATTTGCTATTATTTTCTCCCATTCTGAAGGCTGTCTTTTCACCTTACTTATAGTTTCCTTTGTTATGCAGAAGCTTTTAAGTGTAATTAATTCCCATTTGTTTATTTTTGCTTTTATTTCTAATATTCTGGGAGGTGGGTCATAGAGGATCTTGCTGTGATGTATGTAAGAGAGTGTTTGGCCTATGTTCTCATCTAATAGTTTTATAGTTTCTGGTCTTACATTTAGATCTTTAACCCACTTTGAGTTTATTTTTGTGTATGGTGTTAGAAAGTGTTCTAGTTTCATTCTTTTACAAGTGATTGACCAGATTTCCCAGCACCACTTGTTAAGGAGATTGCCTTTAATCCATTGTATATTCTTGCCTCCTTTGTCAAAGATAAGGTGTCCATATGTATGTGGATTTATCTCTGGACTTTCTATTTTGTTCCATTGATCTATATTTCTGTCTTTGTGCCAGTACATTACTGTCTTGATGACTGTGGCTTTGTAGTAGAGCCTGAAGTCAGGCAGGTTGATTCCTCCAGTTCCATTCTCCTTTCTCAAGATTGCTTTGGCTATTCGAGGTTTTTTTGTATTTCCATAAAAATTGTGAAATTATTTGTTCTAGCTCTGTGAAGAATACCATTGGTAGCTTGATAGGGATTGCATTGAATCTATAAATTGCTTTGGGTTAGTATACTCATTTTCATTATATTGATTCTTCTAATCTATGAACATAGCATATTTCTCCATCTATTAGCATCCTCTTTGATTTCTTTCACCAGTATTTCATAGTTTTCTATATATAGGTCTTTAGTTTCTTTAGGTAGATATATTCCTAAGTATTTCATTACTTTCATTGCTATGGTGAATGGAATTGTTTCCTTAATTTTTCTATTTTCTCATTATTAGTGTATGGGAATTCAAGGGATTTCTGTGTGTTGATTTTATATCCTGCAACTTTACTATATTCATTCATTAGTTCTAGTAATTTTCTGATTTGGTCTTTAGGGTTGTCTATGTAGAAGATCATGTCATTTGCAAACAGTGAGAATTTTACTTCTGCTTTTCCAATTTTGATTCCTTTTATTTCTTTTTCTGCTCTAATTTCTGTGCCAAAACTTCCAAAACTATGTTAAATAGTAATGATGAAAGTGGACACCCCTGTCTTGTTCCTGACTTTAGGGGAAATGCTTTCAGTTTTTCCTCATTGAGTATAATGTTTGCTGTGGGTTTGTCATATATAGCTTTTAGTATGTTGAGATATGTTCCTTCTATTCCTGCTTTCTGGAGAGTTTTTATCATAAATGGATGTTGAATTTTGTCAAAGGCTTTCTCTGCATCTATTGAGATAATCATATGTTTTGTTTTGTTTTTATTTTTCAATTTGTTAATGTGGTATATTATTGAAGAATACTTGCATCCCTGGGATAAAGCCCACTTGGTCATTGTGCATGATCTTTTTAATGTGTTGTTGGATTCTGATGGCTAGAATTTTGTTAAGGATTTTTGCATCTATATTCATCAGTGATATTGGCCTGTAGTTTTCTTTTTTTGTGGCATCTTTGTCAGGTTTTGTTATTAGGGTGATGGTGGCCTCATAGAATGAGTTTGGAAGTTTAACTTCTGCAATTTTCTGGAAGAGTTAGAGTAGGATAGGTGTTAGCTCTTTTGTAAATGTTTGGTAGAATTCAGCTGTGAAGCTGTTTGGACCTGGGCTTTTGTTTGCTGGAAGATTTCTAATTACAGTTTCAATTCACGTGTTTGTGATGGGTCTGTTAAGATTTTCTATTTCTTCCTGGTCCAATTTTGGAAAGTTGTACTTTTCTAAAAATTTGACCATTTCTTCCACGTTGTCCATTTTATTGGCATATAATTTCTGATAGTAGTCTCTTATGATCCCTTGTATTTCTGTGTTGTCTGTTGTGATCTCTACATTTTCATTTCTAATTTTATTGATTTGATTTTTATCCTTTTTTTTCTTGATGAGTCTGGCTAATCGTTTGTCAATTTTATTTATCCTTTCAAAGAACCAGCTTTTGGCTTTGCTGATGTTTGCTACGGTCTCTTTTGTTTCTTTTGCATTTATTTCTGCCCCCCCCCCCTTTTTTGTTGTTTTTTGCCCTAATTTATAAGATGTATGTCCTTCTACTAACCCTGGAGTTCTTCATTTCTTCCTTTTCTAGTTGCTTTAGGTGTAGATTTAGGTTATTTATTTGACGTTTTTCTTGTTTCTTGAGGTATGCCTGGATTACTATGAACTTTCCCCTTAGGACTGCTTTTACAGTGTCCCAAAGGTTTTGTGTTGTTGTGTTTTCATTTGTTTCAATGCAAATTTTGATTTCTTTTTTGATTTGTTCTGTGATTTGTTGGATATTCAGCAGCGTGTTGTTCATCCTCCAAAGGTTGGAATTTTTAATAGTTTTTCTCCTGTAATTGACATCTAATCTTACTGAATTGTGATCAGAAAAGATGCTTGGAATGATTTCAATTTTTTTGAATTTACCAAGGCTGGATTTATGCCCCAGGATGTGATCTATCCTGAAGAAGGTTCTGAGTGCCTTTTAGAAATAGGGGAAATTCATTGTTTTGGAGTGAAATATCCTATAGATATCAATTAGGTCTAACTGGTCTATTGTATCATTTAAAGTTTGTGTTTCCTTGTAATTTTCTGTTTAGTTGATCTATCCATAGGTGTGAGTCGGGTATTAAAGTCTCCCACAATTATTATGTTATTCTTAATTTCCCCTTTCATACATGTATTGTGGTGCTCCTATGTTGGGTGCATCAGATCAGATCAGTCGCTCAATCGTGCCCAACTCTTTGTGACCCCATGAATTGCAGCACACCAGGCCTCCCTGTCCATCACCAATTCCCGGAGTTCATTCAGACTCATGTCCATCAAGTCAGTGATGCCATCCAGACATCTCATCCTCTGTCTTCCCCTTCTTTTGTTTTCAATCCCTCCCAGCATCAGAGTCTTTTCCAATAAGCCAACACTTCACATGAAGTGGCCAAAGTACTGGAGTTTCAGCTTTAGCATCTTTCCTTCCAAAGAAATCCCAAGGATGATCTTCAAAATTTACTGGTTGGGTCTCCTTGCAGTCCAAGGGACTCTCAAGAGTCTTCTCCAACACCACAGTTCAAAAGCATCAATTCTTCGGCACTCAGCCTTCTTCACAGTCCAACTCACACATCCATACATGACCACTGGAAAAACCATAGCCTTGACTAGACGAAACCTTTGTTGGCAAAGTAATGTCTCTGCTTTTGAATATGCTATCTAGGTTGGTCATAACTTTCCTTCCAAGGAGTAAGCATCTTCTAATTTCATAGCTGCAGCCACCATCTGCAGTGATTTTGGAGCCCAGAAGAAGAAAGTCTGACACTGTTTCCACTGTTTGCCCATTTATTTCCCATGAAGTGATGGGACCGGATGCCATGATCTTCGTTTTCTGAATGTTGAGCTTTAAGCCAACTTTTTCACTATCCATTTTCATTTTCATCAAGAGGTTTTTGAGTTCCTCTTCACTTTCTGCCATAAGGAAGGTGTCATCTGCATATCTGAGGTTATTGATATTTCTCCCGGCAATCTTGATTCCAACTTGTGTTTCTTCCAGTACAGCGTTTCTCATGATGGATTCTGCATATAAGTTAAATAAGCAGGGTGACAATATACAGCCTTGATGTACACCTTTTCCTATTTGGAACCAGTCTGGTTTTCCATGTCCAGTTCTAACTGTTGTTTCCTGACCTGCATACAAATTTCTCAAGAGGCAGGTCAGGTGGTCTGGTATTCTCATCTGTTTCAGAATTTTCCAAGTTTTTTGTGATCCACACAGGCAAAGGCTTTGGCATAGTCAATAAACCAGAAATAGATGTTTTTCTGGAACTTTCTTTTTTCCCCATGATCCAGAGGATGTTGGCAATTTGGTTTCTGATTCCTCTGCCTTTTCTAAAACCAGCTAGAACATCAGGAAGTTCACAGTTCCCATATTACTGAAGCCTGGCTTGGAGAATTTTGAGCATTACTTTACTAGTGTGTGAGATGAGTGCAATTGTGTGGTAGTTTGAACATTCTTTGGCATTGGCTTTCTTTGAAATTGGAATGAAAACTGACCTTTTCTAGTCCTGTGGCCACTGCTGAGTTTTCCAAATTTGCTGGCATATTGAGTGCAGCATTTTCACAGCATCATCTTTCAGGATTTGGAATAGCTCAACTGGAATCCCATCACCTCCACTAGCTTTGTCGTAGTGATGTTTTCTAAGGCCCACTTGACTTCACATTCCAGGATATCTGGCTCTAGGTCAGTGATCACACCATCATGATTATCTGGGTCGTGAAGATCTTTTTTGTACATTTCTTCTGTGTATTCTTGCCATCTCTTCTTAATACCTTCTGCTTCTGTTAGGTCCATACAATTTCTGTCCTTTATCGAGCCCATCTTTGCATGAAATGTTCCTTTGGTATGTCTGATTTTCTTGAATAGATCTCTAGTCTTTCTCATTCCGTTGTTTTTCTCTATTTCTTTGCATTGATTGGTGAAGAAGGCTTTCTTATCTCTTCTTGCTATTCTTTTGAACTCTACATTCAGAATCTTATATCTTTCCTTTTCTCCTTTGCTTTTTGCTTCTCTTCTTTTCACAGCTATTTGTAAGGCTTCCTGAGACAGCCATTTTGATTTTTCGCATTTCTTTTCAATGGGGATGGTCTTGATCCCTGTCTCCTGTACAATGTCATGAACCTCATTCCATAGTTCATCAGGTTCTCTATCTATGAGATTGTTATATCTTCTTCTTGGCTTGATTCTTTGATCATTATGTAGTGACCTTCTTTGTCTCTTTTCACAGCCTTTGTTTTAAAGTCTATTTTATCTGATATGTGCATTGGTACTCCTGCTTTCTTTTGGTCTCTATTTGCATGGAAAATCTTTTTCCAGCCCTTCACTTTCAGTCTGTATGTGTCCCCTGTTTTGAGGTGGGTCTCTTGCAGACAACATATGTAGGGGTCTTGTTTTTCTATCCATTCAGCCAATCTTTGTCTTTTGGTTGGGACATTCAACCCATTTACGTTAAAGGTAATTATCGATAAGTATGATCCTGTTGCCATTTACTTTATTGTTTTGGGTTCGAGTTTATACAACTTTTTTGTGTTTCCTGTCTAGAGAAGATCCTTTAGTATTTGTTGGAGAGCTGGTTTAATGGTGCTGAATTCTCTCAGCTTTTGCTTGTCTGTAAAGCTTTTGATTTCTCCTTCATATTTGAATGAGATCCTTGCTAGGTACAGTAATCTGGGCTGTAGGTTATTTTATTTCATCACTTTAAGTATGTCCTACTATTCCCTCCTGACCTGAAGCATTTCTATTGAAAGATCAGCTGCTATTCTTAAGGGAATCCCTTGTATGTTATTTGTTGTTTTCCCTTGCTACTTTTAATATTTTTCTTTGTGTTTGACCTTTGTTAATTTGATTGATATGTGTCTTGGTGTGTTTCACCTTGGGCTTATCCTGTTTGGGACTCTCTGGGTTTCTGGGACTTGGGTGATTATTTCCTTCCCCATTTTAGGGAACTTTTCAACTATTGTCTCTTCAAGTATTTTCTCATGGTCTTTCTTTTTGTCTTCTTCCTCTGGGACTCCTGTAATTAGAATGTTGTAGCATTTAATATTGTCCTGGAGGTCTCTGAGATTGTCCTCATTTCTTTTAATTCGTTTTTCTTTTTCCCGCTCTGATTCATTTATTTCTACCATTCTATCCTCTAATTCACTAATCGTATCTTCTGCCCCTGTTATTCTACTATTTGTTGCCTCCAGAGTATTGTTGTTGTTGTTGATTTTTAATCTAATTTATTGTATTATTGATTATATATTGACTCTTTTATTTCTTCTAGTTTTTTATTAAACCTTTCTTGCATCTTCTCAATCCTTGTCTCCAGGCTATTTATCTGTGATTCCATTTTGATTTCAAGATTTTGGATCATTTTCACTATCATTATTCGAAATTCTTTATCAGGTAGATTCCCTATCTTTTCCTCCTTTTTTTTTTTTTTTTTTGGTTTGGTGAGCATTTACCTCTGTCTCTTCATCTTGTTTATATTGCTGAGTTTGGGGTGTCCTTTCTGTATTCTGGCAGTTTGTGGAGTTCTCTTTATTGTGGAGTTTCCTCTCTGTGGGTGGGTTTGTACAGGTGGATTGTCAAGGTTTCTTGGTTAGGGAAGCTTGTGTCAGTGTTCTGCTGGGTGGAGCTTGATTTCTTATCTCAGGAGTGCAATGAAGTGTCCAGTAATGAATTATGAGATGTATATGGTTTTGGAGTAACTTTGGGCAGCCTGTATATTGGAGCTCAGGGCTGTGCTCCAGTGTTGCTGGAGAATTTGATTGGTATGTCTTGCTCTGGAAATTGTTGGCCCGTGGGTGGTGCTTCGTTTCAGTGTAGGTATGGAGGCATTTGATAAGCTCCTGTTGATTAATGTTCCCTGGAGTCAGGATTTGGATTTAAGCCTCCTGCTTCTGGTTTTCAGTCTTATTTTTAGAGTAGTTTCAAAACTTCTCCTTCTATACAGCACCATTGATAAAACATCTAGGTTAAATATGAAGTTTCTCCATAGTGAGGGACACCCAGAGAGGTTCACAGAATTACATGAAGAAGAGAATAGGGAGGAGGGAGTTAGAGGTGACCCAAATGACATGAGGTGGAATCAATAGAGGAGAGAGCAGGCTAGCCAGTAATCACTTCCTAATGTGCACTCCATAACTGGGCCACTCAGATATGTTCACAGAGTTATACAGAGAACAGTAGAGGGAGGAAGGAGACAGAGGTGGCCAGGAGGATAAAATTGGGGAATGAAAAGGAGAGAGACAAATCCAGCCAGTAATCAGTTCCCTAAGTGTCCTCCACTGTTTGGAAGACACAGAGATTCACAGAGTTGGGTAGAGCAGAGAGGGGTTAGGGAGGAGACACAGGCAACCTAGTGGAGAAAAAGGAGTCCAAAGGGGGAGAGAGGAGTCAAGCCAGTAATTTCGTCCCAAGTAAAAATGGGTACTGAAAATTGGGTTCTTAAAGGTACAAAATTGATAATAGCAAAAAGCAAAAGTTAAAAACCTACAGTAGAGGTTTGAATTTTAAAAAATACAGTGTTAAAGAAAAGAAGAAGAACAAGAACCAGAAAAAAAAAAATCACAAAATTATATAAAAATCATATAGGTACAAAACTGATATCAAATACCAAAAAGCAAAAATTAAAAATCTAGAGTAGAGTTTGGAATTTCATAAATACAATGTTAAAGAAAAAGAAGAAAAAGAAAGAAAGAAAGAGAAAAAAAGTCACAAAAATTATTAAAAAAACCATATATAGGTACAAAATTGATAACAAATACCAAAAAGCAAAATTAAAAATATAGAATAGAGTTTCGCACTTCAGAAATACAATTTTAAAGAAAAGAGGAGAAGAAAAAAAGAAAAAAAAAAGTCACAGAAATTATAAAAAATATATATGAAGTTTGCTTAAAAAATAGAGTCTTTTTTTTTTTTTTTTTTTTTGCAAAGTAATAGTAGGTTATAAAAGTGAAAATTAAAGGAGCAATAGAGAGGTTATTTTTTTTTTAATTTAAAAAGACAGAATGAATGATCATAAAAATAGCAAAACTATATCTAGGACTTTCTCTGGTGGTGTTGTGGGTATTGTGGGGTCAGTTCATTTTCAACTAGTTCCTTGGTCTGGCTTATATTTCTCAAGATCTATAGGTCCCTTCCTATGTAGTTGGTACTAATGACAGGGGTTTAATCTATTGCACCTGTTGCTTCCAAGGCGATTCCCTCTGTTTTAGCTTCTTCTGTTTGCTGGTCTCTTCAGTGTCTGATTTCCGCCCTGACACAAAGTGGGTGGTGGTGGACACTTTTTTTTTTTTTTTTTTTTTGTAGGCTCACTTGTTCAGTCGCGCTGTGGGGAGGGAGGGACACTGCAAACAAATAACACGGGTGTGTGCTCGCAGTTCCTCAGCCACACTGGGCCTGCCCCCACTCACAGGGCGTGTACCCTCCCTGCCCACACTGCTCAGGCTCAGGTTGTTCCAGGAACCATCCAAGGCTGGCCCTGAGCTGCATGCACCTCTCAAGTCTAAGCTGCTCAGGTTCAGGCACTCGGGTAGTCCTCAGAGGCACAGACTCAGTTGGGCCTGCGTTTTGTGCCCTTCCCAGGTCCAAGCAGCTCAGGTGATGAGATGTTTGGTGAGCGCAGTGGCTGCAACTTATTGCCTCCCCGTCGCTTGGTTTTCTGGGTGTACAATCAGCGCACCTTCTCAGGCGGATGTTGTCTGTCCAGAACCCCAAGAAGTCTTAGTTAGCAAAGAAGCCTGCTTACAGTTTAGTAGATAATGTCTCTCTGGGGCTGGGATTGACCCCTTCCAGTTCTGGCTGCCTATCACTGGAGGGGGATGGTCTGCAGCCAGCTATCTCTGTTCAGTCTTTTGTTCTGTGTGTGGGCCTGGCAGTGTCTTAGGTTAGGGCTGGCTTTTTGCATGGTAGTTATCCCACAGTCTGGTTTGCTAGCCCAAGTTAGTTCAGTCAGATAGTGCTCGGGGCATTCAGGCCAGTTCCTTACTTTAAGCAATGCAGCCCGTGCCTCCCTGACCAGCCCCTTGCTTGCTAGTGGTGGGTGCAGGCGTCTGCGCTGCTTCTCCACTGGGGGAGTTACCGTTGAGCTAGTAATCTGTGGGTTTAATTATTTATTTTTCCTCCCTGTTATGTTGCCCTCTGTGCTTCCAAGGCTCAGCACAGACTCGGCAGTGAGAGTGTTTCCCGGTGTTTGGAAACTTCTCTCTTGTTAAGACTCCCTTCCCAGGATGAAGCTCCATCCCTCCCTCTTTTGTCTTTTTTTTTTTTTCTTTTATATTTTTTCCTACCTCCTTTTGAAGACAATAGACTGCTTTTCTGGGTGCCTGATGTCCTCTGTCAGCATTCAGAAGTTGTTTTGTGAAATTTACTCGGTGTTTAAATGTTCGTTTGATGAATTTGTGGGAAAGAAAGTGGTCTCCCCGTCCTATTCCTCCACCATATTAGCTCCTCCTCTCTGCTTGCCTTTTTGTAAATGGAGTTTTGTGTGTGTGTGTGTGTGTTTTTCCTGAACTACAGCAAGGGATAAGAGAACTTTGCCCAGTGGTTGTAGGGCAGTACTGCCCCATTTGTGGCTCCTGCAGATGGTGTCCTCTGCAACTGGCAATGCCCAGCACTCTCTTGACTGTTAAACAGAGGATGGCAATAAAAGGATCATGCATGTCCGTAACGCAAAATGTGTTTGAGGCACAACTCATCACATGTAATACATGATACACTATACACCACTGGCAGGCAGCTGTATTCCTGGGTCCCTAGGGCCAGCTTCACCAGGTTCAAGCCTAATAAAGATTTCCTCATGGGAGAAATTTGATGGGGTCAAAAGTACAGACCAGAGGCCTTCAAAGCTGCCTCGTTTGCAACTATTTTTGCCATGAGAGTGAAAAATGCTGGATAAATTATTTACCTTGGTGAAGAAGTCAAGGGGGAGGGGCGGTCCTAAGATGGCAGAGGAATAGGACTGGGAGACCACTTTCTACCCCACAAATTCATAAAAAAGAACATTTAAACGCTGAGTAGATTTGGCCAAACAACTTCTGAATGCCAGCAGAGGACATCAGGAACCCAGAAAAGCAGTCCAGTGTCCTCGAAAGGAGGTAGGAAAAAATATAAAAGACAAAAAAAGAAACAAAATAGGTAGGGACAGAGATCCCAAGAAGGGAGTCTTAAAAATGAGAGAAGTTTTCAAACACCAGGAAACACTCTCACTGCTGAGTCTGTGGTGAACCTCGGAACCACAGAGGGCAAGAGAACTGGGAGGAAAAATAAATAAGTAACTAAACCCGACAGATTATGTGCCCAACAGTAACTCCCCCAGGGGAGAAGCAGCACAGATGCCTGCATCTGCCACTAGCAAGCGGGGTATGGGCAGGGAGGTACGGGCTGCATTGCTCAGAGTAAGGAACTGGCCTGAGTGCCCTGTGCGCCATCTAACTGAAATAACCTGGGCTAGCAAACCAGACTGTGGGATAACTACCACGCGAAAAGCCAGCCCTACCCTATGACACTGCCAGGCCCAGGCACAGAACAAAAGACTGAACAGAGATAGCCGGCTGCAGACCATCCCCCTCCAGTGATAGGCAGCCAGAGCTGGAAGGGGTCAATCCCAGCCCCAGAGAGACACTATCTACTAAACTGTAAGCAGGCTTCTTTGCTAACTAAGACTTCTTGGGGTTCTGGACAGACAACATCCGCCTGAGAAGGTGCGCCGATTGTACACCCAGAAAACCAAGCGATGGGGAAGCAATAAGTTGCAGCCACTGCGCTCACCAAACACCTCATCACCTGAGCTGCTCGGACCTGGGATGGGCACAAAACGCAGGCCCAACTGAGTCTGTGCCTCTGAGGACTACCCGAGTGCCTGAACCTGAGCAGCTTAGACCTGGGAGGTGCATGCAGCCCAGGGCTGACCTCAGACACATCCCAGTGGAGCAACCTGAGCCTGAGCAGTGTGGGCAAGGAGAAAACACATGCCATGAGGTGGGGCTGGCCCAGTGTGGTTGAGACATTGTGAGCACATACCAGAGTTATTTGTTTGCAGTGTCCCTCCCAACCCACAGCAGGACTGAACAAGTGAGCCTAAAAAAGTGCCCGCCACCACCCTCTTGTGTCAGGGCAGAAATCAGACACTGAAGAAACCAGCAAACAGAAGAAGCTAAAACAGAGGGAATCGCCTTGAAAGTGACAGGTCCAATAGATTAAAACCCTGTAGTTAGTACTGACTACATAGGCAGGGGCCTATAGATCTTGAGAAATATAAGCCAGACAAAGGAACTATCAGAAAAAGCTGACCCGACACTGCCCACAAGACCAGAGAAAGTCCTGAATATATTTTTACTATGATTCATTTTTTTAAATTTTTTAAAAAATATTAAATCCTGTATTACTACTTTAATTTGCATTTTTATAACTTACTACTACTTTGTAAAAAAAAAAAAAAGAGAGAGAGACCCTATTTTTAAAGCAAAGTTCATATATATTATATATATATATATAGTTTTATATAATTTTTGTGACTTTTTTTAACACTGTATTTTTGAAAATCCAACCTCTACTCTAGATTTTTAATTTTTGCATTTTTGTATTTGTTACCAATTTTGTACCTTTAAGAACCCAATCTTCAGTACCCATTTTTACTTGGGAGTGAGGTTACTGACTTGACTGCCCTCTCCCCCTTTGGACTCTCCTTTTTCTCCACCAGGTCGCCTCTATCTCTTCCCTTCCTTTCTCTTCTCTACCAAACTCTGTCAATCTCTTTGTGTGTTCCAGAAGGTGGAGAACAGTTAAGGAACTGATTGCTGGATGGATCTGTTTCTCTCTTTTTGATTCCCTCCTTTATCCTCCTGGCCACCTCTATCTCCTTCCTCCCTCTACTCTTCTCTGTATAACTCCGTGAACATCTCTGACTGGTCCAGATTGTGGAGCACACATAAGGAAGAGATTATTGACTAGCTTGCTCTCTCCTCTTTTGATTCCACCCCATCTCATTCGGGTCACCTCTAACTCCCTCCTCCCTCTTCTCTTCTCCATGTAATTCTGTGAACCTCTCTGGGTGTCCCTCACTATGGAGAAACTTTTCATTTTTAACCTAGTTGTTTTATCAATGGTGCTGTATAGATGGAGAAGTCTTGAGACTACCGTAAAAATAAGACTGAAAAGCAGAAGTAGGTGGCTTAAGTCCAAATCCTGAGAATACCAGCGAACTTCTGACTCCAGGGAACATTAATCAACAGGAGCTTATCAAACGCCTTCATACCTACACTGAAACCAAACACCACCCATGGGCCAACAATTTTCAGAGCAAAACATACCAATCAAATTCTCCAGCAACTCTGGAGCACAGCCCTGAGCTCCAATATACAGGCTGCCCAAAGATACTCCAACACAGTGACATATCATAACTCATTACTGGAAACTTCATTGCACTCTAGAGAGAAGAAATCCAGTTCCACCCACTAGAACACTGACACAAGCTTTCCTAAACAGGAAACCTTGACAAACCACCCGTAAAATCCCACCCACAATAAGGAAACTTCACAATAAAAAGAACTTCACAAACTGCCAGAATACAGAAAGGCCATCCCAAACACAGCAATGTAAAAAAGATGGAGACAGAGGAATAGCCAGCAGGTAAAGGAATAAGATAAGTATCCACCAAACCAAAAAGGAAGAGATAGGGAATCTACCTGACAAAGATTTCAGAATAATGATAGTGAAAATGATCCAAAATCTTGAAATCAAAATGGAATCACAGATAAATAGCCTGGAGACAAGGATTGAGAAATGCAAGAAAGGTTTAACAAGGACATAGAAGAAATAAAAAAAGTCAGTATATAATGAATAAAGCAATAAATGAGATCAAAACACACTCTGTAGGCAACAAATACTAGAATAACAGAGGCAGAACATAGAATTAGTCAAGTAGAAGATAGAATGGTAGAAATAAATGAATCAGAGCAGGAAAAAGAAAAACGAATTAAAAGAAATGAGGACAATCTCAGAGACCTCCAGGATAGTAATAAGTGCCCTAACATTCGAATCATAGGAGTCCCAGAAGAAGAAGGCAAAAAGAAAGACCATAAGAAAATAGTTGAGGACATAATAGTTGGAAAGTTCCCTAAAATGGGGAAGGAAATAATCACCCAAGTCCCAGAAACCCAGAGAGTCCCAAACAGGATAAGCCCAAGGCGAAACACACCAAGACACATATCAATCAAATTAACAAAAGTCAAACACAAAGAACAAATATTAAAAGCAGTAAGGGAAAAACAACAAATAACATACAAGGGGATTCCCATAAGGATAGCAGCTGAGCTTTCAATAGAAATGCTTCAGGTCAGAAGGGAATAGTAGGACATACTTAAAGTGATGAAATAAAATAACCTACAGCCCAGATTGCTGTACCAGGAAGGATCTCATTCAAATATGAAGGAGAAATCAAAAGCTTTACAGACAAGCAAAAGCTGTGAGAATTCAGCACCACCAAACCAGCTCTCCAACAAATACTAAAGGATCTTCTCTAGACAGGAAACACAAAAAAGGTGTATAAACTCGAACCCAAAACAATAAAGTAAATGGCAACGGGATCATACTTATAATTATTTTAAACCTAAATGGGTTGAATGTCCCAACCAAAAGACAAAAACATGCTGAATGGAATCAAAAACAAGACCCCTAAATATGTTGTCTACAGGACATCCACCTCAAAACAGGGGACACATACAGACTGAAAGTGAAGGGCTAGAAAAAGATTGTCCATGCAAATAGAGAACAAAAGAAAGCAGGAGTAGCAATACTCATATCAAATAAAATAGACTTTAAAACAAAGGCTGTGAAAAGGGAGAAAGAAGGACACTACATAATGATCAAAGGATCAATTCAAAAAGAAGATATAACAATTATAAATATATATGCACTCAACATAGGAGCACCACAATATGTAAGACAAATGCTAACAAGTGTGAAAGGGGAAATTAACAATAGCACAATAATAATGGGAGACTTTAATACCCCACTCATACTTATGGATAGATAAACGAAACAGAAAATTACAAGGAAACAAACTTAAATGATACAATAGACTGGTTACACCTACTTGATATCTAAAGGACATTTCACCCCAAAACAATGAATTTCACCATTCTCTCAAGTGCACAGGGAACCTTCTCCAGGATAGATCACACCCTGGACCATAAATCTAGGCTTGGTAAACTCAAAGAAATTGAAATCATTACAAGCATCTTTCCTGACCACAATGCAGTACGATTAGATGTCAATTACAGGAGAAAAACTATTAAAAATTCCAATATATGGAGGCTGAACAACACGCTACTGAGCAACCCACAATTCAGGGGAGAAATCAAAAAGCAAATAAAAACATGCATGAAAATGAATGAAAATGAAAACACAACAACCGAAAACCTCTGAGACACTGTAAAAGCAGTGCTAAGGAAAAGGTTCATAACAATACACGCATACTTCAAGAAACAATAAAAAAGTCATATAAATAACCTAACTCTACACCTAAAGCAACTAAAAAAGGAAGAAATGAAGAACACCAGTGTTAGTAGAAGGAAAGAAATCTTTAAAATTAGTGCAGAAATAAATACAAAAGAAACAAAGCAGACCATAGCAAAAATCAACAAAGCCAAAAGCTGGTTCTTTGAGAAGACAAATAAAATTGACAAAACATTAGCTAGACTCATCAAGAAACAAAGGGATAAAAATCAATCAATAAAATTAGAAATGAAAATGGAGAGATCACAACAGACAACACAGAAATACAAAGGATCCTAAGAGACTACTATCAGCAATTATATGCCAATAAAATGGACAACCTGGAAGAAATGGAAGAATTCTTAGAAAATTACAAGTTTTCAAAACTGAACCAGGGAGAAATAGAAAATCTTAACAGACCCAGCCCAAGCACAGAAATTGAAACTGTAATCAGAAATCTTCCAGCAAACAAAAGCCTAGGTCCAAACGGCTTCACAGCTGAATTCTACCAAAAATTTAGAGAAGAGCTAACACCTATCCTACTCTAACTCTTGCAGAAAATTGCAGAGGAAGGGAAACTTCCAAATTTATTCTATGAGGACACCATCACCCTAATACCAAAACCTGACAAAGATGCCAGAAATACAGAAAACTGCAGACCAATATCACTGATGAGCATAGTTGCAAAAATCCTTAACAAAATTCTAGCAATCAGAATCTAACAACACATTAAAAAGATCATACATCATGACCAAGTGGTCTTTATCACAGGGATGCAAGAATTCTTCATATCCGCAAATTAATCAATGTAATGCACCACATTAACAAATTGGAAAATAAAAGCCATATGATTATCTCAATAGATCCATAGAAAGCCTTTGACAAAATTTAACATCCATTTATGATAAAAATTCTCCAGAAAGTAGGAATAGAAGGAACATACCTCAACATAATAAAAGCTATATATGACAAACCCACAGCAAACATTATACACAATGAGGAAAAACTGAAAACATTTTCCCTAAAGTCAGGAACAAGAAAAGGATACCCACTTCCACCACTACTATTCAACATAGTTTTGGATGTTTTTGCCACAGCAATCAGAGCAGAAAAAGAAATAAAAGGAATACAAATTGGAAAAGAAGTAAAACTCTCACTGTTTGCAGATGACATGATCCTCTACATAGAAAACCCTAAAGACTCCACCAGAAAATTACTAGAACTAATCAATGAATTTTATAAAGTTGTAGAATATAAAATCAACACACAGAAATCCCTTGCATACCTATACACCAAAAATGAGAAAATAGAAAGAGAAATTAAAGAAAGAATCCCATTCATCATTGCAACGAAAAGAATAAAATACTTAGGAATATATCTACCTAAAGAAACTAAAGACCTTTATATAGAAAGCTATAAAACACTGGTGAAAGAAACCAAAGAGAACTCTAATAGAGGGAGAAATATACCGTGTTCAGGGATCAGAAGATTCAACATAGTGGAAATTAGTATAATACCCAAAGTAATCTGTTGATTCAATGCAATACCTATCAATCTACCGATGGTATTTTTCACAGTGCTAGAACAAATAATTTCACAGTTTGTATGGAAATATAAAACACCTTAAATGGCCAAAGCAATCTTGAGAAAGAATGGAACTGGAGGAGTCAATCTTCCTGACTTCAGACTATACTATAAAGCCACAGTCACCAAGACAGTATGGTACTGGCACAAAGACAGAAATATAGATCAATGGAACAAAATAGAAAGCCCAGAGATAAATCCATGCACCTGTGGATCCCTTATCTTTGTCAAAGGAGGCGAGGATATACAATGGGGTAAAGACAATCTCTTTAAGAAGTGGTGCTGGGAAAACTGGTCAACCACTTGTAAAAGAATGGAACTAGAACATTTCTAACAGCACACACACACACACACACACACACACACACCAAAAAAAAAAAAAAAAAAAAACTCAAAATGGATTAAAGATCTAAACGTAAGACCAGAAACTGTAAAACTCCTAGAGGAGAACATAAGCAAAATACTTTCTGACATAAATCACAGCAGGATCCTCTATGACCCACCTCCCAGAATATTGGAAATAAAAGCAAAGATAAAGCAGATCTAATTAAAATTAAAAGCTTCTGCACAACAAGGGAATCTATAAGCAAGGTGAAAAGACAGCCTTCAGAATGGGAGAAAATAATAGCAAATGAAGCAACTGACAAATGATTAATCTCAAAAATATACAAGCAACTTCTGCAGCTCAACTCCAGAAAAAAATAAATGGCTCAATCAAAAAATGGGCCAAACAACTAACCAGACATTTCTCCAAAGAAGACATACAGATGGCTAACAAACACATGAAAAGATGTTCAGTGTCACTCATTATCAGATAAATGCAAATCAAAACCACAGTGAGGTACCATTTCATGCCAGCCAGAATGGCTGTTATCCAAAAGTCTACAAGCAATAAATGCTGGAGAGGGTGTGGAGAAAACGGAACCCTCTTACACTGTTGGTGGGAATGCAAACTAGTACAGCCACTATGGAGAACAGCGTGGAGATTCCTTAAAACACTGGAAATAGAACTGCCATACAACCCAGAAACACCACTGCTGGGCATACACATCAAGGAAACCAAAATTGAAAGAGACATATATACCCCAATATGTAGCAACCTTGATGTCCATCAGCATGGAGTATACTCAGCCATTAAAAAGAATACATTTGAATCAGTTTTAATGAAGTGGATGAAACTGGAACCCATTATACAGAGTGAAGTAAGCCATAAAGAAAAACACCAATACAGTATACAACACATATATACTGAATTTAGAAAGATGGTAATAATAACCCTATATGTGAGACAGCAAAAGAGACACAGGTGTATAGAACAGTTTTTGGACTCTGTGGGTGAAGGCGAGGGTGGGATGATTTGGGAGAATGTCATTGAAACATGTATAATATCGTATGTGAAACAAATCACCAGTCCAGGTTTGATGCATGATACAGGATGCTTGGGGCTATTGAACTAGGATGACCCAGTGGGGTGGTATAGGGAGGGAGGTGGGAGTTGGGTTCAGGATGGGGAACTCGTGTACACCCGTGGTGGATTCATGTTGATGTATGGCAAAACCAATACAATATTGTAAAGTAACTAGCCTCCAATTAAAATATTGTAATTAGCCTCCAATTAAAATTAATAAATGTATATTAAATAAATAAATATATAGTTCATATATATATATGAACTAAAATAGGATGAGAAACATTTACTCCTCTCAGGGTGCAGGACTGCCCCAGTAAACCAACTCCCTTCCCACTCTTTCCAGTTACAGATTTGCAAAAAGTTCTCACACAGTGTGAGGCTATTGCTTTTCTGAGCCTCTCTTTCTTTTGCCTGCAGTCTGACTAGTTTTCTCCCTTCATTAATTGCCTGTGAAGGAAGATGAAAGACATTCTGGATATTAAAGCATAGAAAAATCCATCTGAAAATGAAATTCATGTGACCAGAAGCTTTCTTATGAGGATTTTGAGAAACTGTATGAGGTACAGTCTTGGTCTTATAATCTCTATTCCCAAGGTGGGATGGATTCACCCATTTAATGTTTCAGTTCATGAGCAATTATCAAGTCAATACCTTCTGCATTTTTGTCACTCATGGATTTTTTTCCTCATTAATTATCTGAGTCATCAGAAGTTTTGTGTTATACATAACTTTCTGAGTTTTCATTAGTATTTGTTGTTCCATAAGAGCATTTACTGTTCTTGTCTGTTGGAAGAATGTTTGACATGCATCAGGTACTTAAAGGCTCAGTTGTGCCCTTTCCCCAATCAGAAGTTGCCCATGGTGAGGCTAGCTCCGTCCTAAATTGCAGGAAGAGAAGCAAGTGTGCACCGTCTCTTCACTCAGCAGCTTGCACTGGAGGCTCTGTGACATTCATAATGGCAGCTGCAAGGATTTCCAGCAATGGGCAGGTGTGGTCAAACCATAATAAGCCCATCATGGTGGCAAGGGCAGGGAAGGCTCCTGCAACATTCAGAAGCCCTGGCGGGAATAGATTGGAGCCCGCTGGTCTAGGGCATGGTGATGCCCATCATGGGTGACCCTTAAATGACTTCAGACTCTCTGACAGGCTCGGGGCAAAACATGTTCACTGGTTCCCATTAGGGTTTTTCTGGTCGTTCAGATGGTAAAGAATCTGCCTGCAATGCACAAGTCCCGAGTTCCATCCCTGGTCAGGAACATCCCCTCCCCTGGAGACAGGAATGGCAACCCACTCCAGTATTCTTGCCTGGAGAATCCCATGGACAGAGAGGAAGCTGGCAGTCTAGAGTCCATAATGTTGCAAAGAGTCAGATACTACTGAGTGACTAACAGACACACACACAGTCCTCATTGAACTCTGACAGACTCAGAGCAATATGTGTCCACTGGTCCCTGTTAGTGCTTTCCTGTTGGCTCAAATTGTAAAGAATCCACCTGCAATGCAAAATACCCAGATTTGATCCCTGGGATGGGAAGATCCACTGCAGAAGGGAATGACAACACATTCCAGTACTCTTGCCTGGAAAATCCCACAGATGGAGGAAACTGGTGGGCTACAGTCCATGGGATTGCAAAGTTGGACATGGCTGAGAGACTTTACTTTCACCATAGCCAATTAACAATGTGATAGTTTCAGATGGTCAGTGAAGGGACTCAGCCCTACTTATACATGAATCCATTCTCCCCCACCAGCTCTCCAAATTGAGAACATTTTTCTGAGGTCCAAAGTTTTGGTTCCAGATCAACTAGGACAGAGGTTCCACTCCCAAAGGACCTCCCAGTGTAAGAGGGAAGGAAAGACACTCATGCTTAAAACTAGGGCGGTGATTAATAATTGCCAATTTATGAAATGTTATACAGTGCTTCAGATTCTTTGAAGAAAGAAGGTGGAGTGGCTTCTGTGTATGTGCTCAGTTGTGTGTGACTCTTTGCAACCCCATCGACTGTAACAGCCTGCCAGGCCCTTCTGTCCGTGTGATTCTCCAGGCAAAAATACTGGAGTGGGTTGCCATGCACTCCTCTGGGGGAATTTTCCCACCCCAAGGATCAAACCCACATCTCCTGCATTGCAGGCATAGTCTTTATACCACTGCATCACCGGGGAAGCTCAGCTGCCTTCTGGCTGGGGTTCCTGGGGAGACAGGGGGTGTTTGAGCTGAGATGATCCTGGGTCCACAGAAACAGAAAACCCACAGTGTCTGCTAGGCTTCAGCCTTGTTCTCAGAAGAGTGGCCACCTCACTCATCATGTTCTCAGAGCCAATGCCTACTGTTTTGGGAGGTTCAGCACCTCCCACTGTTTGGGAAGTCAAGATCTCCAACCTCATCTGTCGCAGCTGATGATAGTCTGTTCCCTGAGCAGTCTGCTTTCCTTCCAAGGAGACCTGGGGACCTCAATGGCCTGGTGTAGCAGTTTCGTGGACTACTGTAACAACCAGCCTGAGACTGGGCAGAATCTGCAACAGGCGCTTTCTCTGTAGGCCCAAGTTGAAGCTTCACATGACAACAGGGTTGGGTCTCCCTCCATGACTTGCAGGCACCCACCTCCTGGTGTCCTCAGCTGGTTGTTTGTGCATGTCTCTGTGCTAGTCTCCAGAAGGACCCCAGTCAGATTAAATGAGGGTCCACCCCATTACCTCAGTTCACATGAATCACCTTTTAAAAGAGCCTCATTGCAAAACCTTCTGAGGTCTTGGTTGAGGGGCAGTGAGGGCTTAGGCATCTGAAGCGGTGAGCAGAGTTATCTCATTGGCCTAGGAGGGATCTGCTTCTCCCTAAAGTTTAGTTCTGCTGCTCCCATGCTCTCAGGAAGGAAGTGTCCTTTCAAAACATTCACCTTCCCAGTTCATATCTCAGGTGTTAGCATTTAAAATGAAGGAGGATACAGTCTCTTTCATATTTGATTTTCTCAGTGCATAGGCCTAGGAGTGGCATTGCTGGGTCAGATGGTGCTTTTATTCCTAGTATTTTGTTTGTTTGTTTAAGGAATCTCCATCCCATATACCATATTATGCAGAGCAAAGTAAGTCAGAGAGAGAAAGATAAATGTCATCTTCTAAATCATATATGCAGAGTGTAGAAAAATGGTATGGAAAATTTATTTACAGGGCAGCAATGGAGAAATAGACATACAGAACTTATGGGCATGGGGAGAGGGGAGGAGAGGGTGAGATGTATGGAGAGAGTAACATGGAAACTTACACTACTATATGTCAAATAGATAGCCAGTGAGAATTTGCTGTATGGCTCTGGAAACTCAAGTAGGACAGAGGTTCCAGCCCCTAAAGACCTCCCAGCATAGGCGGGAAGGAAAGATACCCATGCTTGCAACAGGGATGATGACACATAATTGTCATTTGTGAAATGTTACATGGTCAGACAGAACTGAGCAACTAACTCCCTCTGATTGCTGATCTGTTAACCAGACATGTTCATGAAAACTGGTTTCTGCTGAGTTTGATGCTGTTTTATTTTGTTGTTTTTGATGCAGGGGCTCTGTATCAACCTAGAGAGGTGGGATGGAGTGGGAGATGGTTGGGAATTTCAAAAGGGAGGGGAATATGTACACTTAGGGCTGATTCATGTGGAGGTATGGCAGAAAGCAGGAAAACTCTGTAAAGCAATTATCCTTCAATAAAAAGTAAATTAATTAAAAAAAAATAAAATAAAGGAGGGACTTCCCTAGTGGTCCAGTGGTTTAAAGTCTGCCTGCCTGCACAGGGTACATGGGTTTGATTCCTAGTCCAGGAAGATCCCACATACCTCAGGGTGACAAAGCCCATTGCACAAGACCTGTTGAGCCCATGCTCCAAGTTAGTGAAGCCCACACATGCTCAGGTCATTTTCCACCATGAGAGAAGCCAGCAGAGTGAGAATCCCATGGCCTGCAAATAGAGAGTTTCCCTGCTTGCCACAACTGAGAGAAAACTCATGCACAGCAGCGACAACCGAGTTTAACCAAAGATAAATAAAAGTATTTTGAAAAGTAAAGGAGCTGTCTCCCTAGTGAGCAGCTGGTGAAGAGGGAAACCAGGGAAGCCTCTTGCTTCCAAGGGCCCTTACCCACAAGGAGTTGCACATCCCTTTTGGGAGTGGTGAGTCCTTTTCTAAAAGCAGCCCCAGAGCCAATGCCTGCCTCTACATGGCACCAGGAACAGCGAGGGGTGGGGCAGGTGGGGAGCAAAGAACCCCTCTGCCAGTTGTCTCGGACCTGCTGCCTCCCTGGCAGTGTGCCTGGGATGAATGGAGTTGGGACTTTGAGCTCCTTCTGGATAGTTTAAAAAAAAATAGGATTATCTGTTGGCACGACCCCATTGCTGAACTTGTACTGACGATTTAACTTTATCTGGCAGCACATGAAGGAGCAGGCTCTCCTTGCTTTTTGGAGTGAAGACATCAGCATGTCAAATTTGGCAACACAAACCTGTTGGCTACTACGGAAAGAAAGAGAGTGAAGTTTCTCAGTCATGTCCAACCTTGCGAATCCATGGACTACAACCTTTAAGCTGGTTTAAAGCTCAACATTCAGGAAACTAAGATCATGGCATCTGGTTCCATCACTTCATGGCAAATAGATGGGGAAACAGTGGCAGACTTTATTTTTCTGGGCTCCATAATAACTGAAGATGATGACTGCAGCCATAAAATTAAAAGACACTTACTCCTTGGAAGAAAAGCTATGACCAACCTAGTTCAGTTCAGTTCAGTTCTTTTCAGTCACTCTGTTGTGTCCTACTCTTTGCAACTCAACAAATTGCAGCATGCTAGGCCTCCCTGTCCATCATCAACTCCCAGAGAAGACTCAAACTCACATCCATCGAGTCAGTGATGCCATCCAGACATCTCATTCTCTGTTGTCCCCTTATCCTCCTGCCCCTAATCCCTCCCAACAATAGAATCTTTTCCAATGAGTCAACTCTTCGCATGAGGTGGCCAAAGTACTGGAGTTTCAGCTTTAGCATCACTCCTGCATAAGAACACCCAGGACCTATCTCCTTTAGAATGGACTGATTGGATCTCCGTGCAGTCCAAAGGACTTTTAGGAGTCTTCTCCAACACCACAGTTTAAAAGCATCAATTCTTCGGTGCTCAGCTTTCTTCATAGTCCAACTCTCACATCCATACATGATCACTGGAAAAACCATAGCCTTGACTAGATGGATTTTTGTTGGCAAAGTAATGTCTCTGCTTTTGAATATGCTTATCTAGGTTGTTCATAACTTTTCTTTGAAGGAGTAAGCGTATTTTAATTTCATGGCTGCAGCCGCCATCCGCAGTGATTTTGGAGCCCCCCAAAAATAAAGTCTGTCACTGTTTCCCCATCTATTTCCCATAAAGTGATGGGACCAGATGCCATGATCTTCATTTTCTGAATGTTGACCTTTAAGACAACTTTTTCACTCTCTTCTTTCACTTTCATCAGGAGGCTTTTTAGTTCCTCTTCACTTTCTGCCATAAGGGTGGTATCATCTGCATATCTGAGGTTATTGATATTTCTCCAAGCAATCTTAATTCCAGCTTATGCTTCTTCCAGCCCAGCGTTTCTCATGATGTACTCTGCATATAAGTTAAATAAGCAGGGTGACAGTATATTGCCTTGACGTCCTCCTTTTCCTATTTGGAACCAGTCTGTTTTTCCATGTCCAGTTCTAACTGCTGCTTCCTGATCTGCATACAAATTTCTCAAGAGGCAGGTCAGGTGGTCTGGTATTCCCATCTCTTTCAGAATTTTCCACAGGTTATTGTGATCCACACAGCCAATGGCTTTGGCATAGTCAATAAACCAGAAATAGATTTTCTTTCTTTTTTTTTTCTGAAACTCTCTTGCTTTTTCTATGATCCAGTGGATGTTGGCAATTTGGTCTCTGGTTCCTCTGCCTTTTCTAAAACCAGCTGAACATCTGGAAGTTCACAGTGCACACATTGCTGAAGCCTGGCTTAGAGAATTTTAAGCATTACTCTACTAGAGTGTGAGATGAGTGCAATTGTGTGGTAGTTTGAGCATTCTGTGGCATTGGCTTTCTTTGGAATTGGAATGAAAACTGACCTTTTCCAGTCCTGTGGCCACTGCTTAGTTTTCCAAATTTGCTGGCATATTGAGTGCAGCACTTTCACAGCATCATCTTTCAGGATTTGAAATAGCTCAACTGGACTTCCATTACCTCTACTAGCTTTATTCATAGTGATGCCTTCTAAGCCCCACTTGACTTCACATTCCAGGATGTCTGGCTCTAGGTGAGTGATCACACATCATAATTATCTTGGTTGTGAAGTTTTTTTTTTTTTTTTTGTACAGTTCTTCTGTGTATTCTTGCCACCTATTCTTAGTATCTTCTTCTTCTGTTAGGTCCATACCATTTCTGTCATTTATCGAGCCCATCTTTGCATGAAATGTTCCCTTGGTATCTCTCATTTTCTTGAAGAGATCTCTAGTCTTTCCCATTCTATTGTTTCCCTCTATATCTTTGCATTGATCGCTGAGGACAGCTTTCTTATCTCTTCTTGCTATTCTTTGGAGGTCTGCATTCAGATGCTTACATTTTTCCTTTTCTTCTTTGCTTTTGCATATCTTCTTTTCACAAGTGTTTGTAAGGCCTCCCGAGGCATCCATTTTGCTTTGTTGCATTTCTTTTCCATGGGGATGGTCTTGATCCCTGTCTTCTATGCAATGTCATGAACCTGTGTCCATAGTTTATCAGACACTCTATCTTTCAGATCCAGTCCCTTAAATCTATTTCTCACTTCCACTGTATAACATAAGGGATTTGATTTAGGTCATACCTGAATGTTCTAGTGGTTTTCCCTACTTTCTTCAATTTAAGTCTGAATTTGGCAGTAAGGAGATCATGGTCTGAGCTACAGTCCACTCCTGGTTTTTTTTTTTTTTTTTTTCCTGACTATATAGAGCTTCTCCATCTTTGACTGCAAAGAATAACCAAGCTAAGCAGCATATTAAAAAACAGAGACATTAGTTTTCCAACAAAGGCCTGATTGGTCAAGGCTATGGTTTTTCCAGTGGTCATGTATGGATGTGAGAGTTGGACTATAAAGAAAGCTGAGTACAGAAGAATTGATGCTTTTGAACTGTGGTGTTGGAGAAGACTCTTGAGAGTCCCTTGGACTGAGAGGACATCCAACCAGTCCATCCTAAAGGAAATCAGTCCTGAATATCCACTGGAAGGACTGATGTTGAATCTAAAACTCCAATATTTTGGTCACCTGATGTGAAGAGCTGAGTGATTAGAAAAGACCCTGATGCTGGGAAAGTTTGAAGGCAGGAGCAGAAGGGGATGACAGAATACAAGATGTTTGAATGGCATCACCGACTCGATGGACATGAGTTTGAGTAAGCTCTGGGAATTGGTTATGGACAGGGAGGTCTGGCGTGCTGCAGTCCATGGGGTCACAAAGAGTCAGACACAACTGAGCAACTAAACTGAACTGGACTGGACTGTAGCTGGCCAGGCTCCTTCATCCATGGAATTTTTCAGACAAGAATACTGGAGGGTATTGCCATTCCCCTCTCTAGGGGATCTTCCCAACCCAGGGATTGAACCCTAGTCTCCTGCACTGCAGGCAGACTCTTTACCATCTGAACCACCAGGGAAGTTGGCCACTATCGTGTATTAAACTCTTATGAGATAGCAAAGCTTTAATCATGTAGGATTCTTGCTCTTCACACATGAAAGCCTTGTAGAGCAGGGGTCACCAACCCCCAGGCTGGCTGCAGACCATATAGGAACCGCCCACCCTCCTTTTTCAGCCACACAACAGTAATTGAACCAAGAAGGGAGGGAATGAGCAAAACTTAATCTGTATTTACAGCCCCTCCTCATCAGTTGCATTACTGCCTGAGATAGCAAATGATGATCATCCTGAAAGTATGTTTGAGACAACTTCAAATGTCTGTACACAATGGATTCAAGTCTAGGTGGAATATACTGAGATTGCCACAAAAGCATTGAAAAACCCGCTTCTATTTCCAACATCCCGGTCTTTGAGAAGCAGGGTTTTCCGCAGTGTGTTGTGTGTGCTCAGTCCTGTCCAACTCTTTGCGACCCCATGGACTGTAGTTCACCAGGCTCCTCTGTCCATGGGATTTCCCAGGCAAGAATACTGGAGTGGGTTTCCATGCCCTCCACAAGGAGATCTTCATGACCCCAGGATTGAATTTGTGTTGCTTCTGCTTTGGCAGGCAAATTCTTTACCACAGAGTCACCAAAAACAACCAAAGCAAAAATATGGACTGAGTGAGTGAAAGTCGCTCAGGTCCTGTCCTACTTTATGCAACCCCATGGACTTCTCCAGGACATGGAATTCTCCAGGACAGAATACTAGAGTGGGTAGCCTTTCCATTCTCAAGGGGACCTTCCCAACCCAGGGATCAAACCCAGGTCTCCCGCATTGCAGGCAGATTCTTTACCAGCTGAGCCACCAGGGATGTAGCCTATCCCTTTTCCAGTGGATCTTCCTGACCCAGGAATCAAATTGGGGTCTCCTGCATTGCAGGCAGATTCTTTACCAGCTAGGAAGTTGGTTGCCCAAGAGGGGAACTGGACAGAAGAGTTGACTAGGCATAAGCAGCACCCTTCAGGTGTCTATATCTCCCATCACTCCCCTAGATGGGAGCATCTAGTTGCAGAGAGACAAACTCAAATCTCCCACTGATTGTACTTTATGGGGAGTGGTACAAATATTTCCTTATTCATCACAGTGGGATAATAACAGAAAAATACATGTCATGTGCTTGAATCATCCAGAAACCATCCCCACCCCCATCCCCTACTCCCGGTATGTGGAACAGTTTTAGAGGACTGTTCTGAGAGGTTCAGCAGAATATTCCTGTGGGTTAGAGCTTGGTGCTGTGGCCTCTGGCATGTTCCTGCTCTTGATCTCCTCCCAGCCACCTCTGCCCAGACTTGGAGGAGTTGCTGCCAGTCAGTCAGCTCTGACCTGCAGGCTTGCCTTTTGTTGGGATATGTGAGAGAAGAAGGGGGGTCATAGTGGAAAGGATCCTTAGTGTATCCTTAACCCCAGTAACTGCCAGAAGGTGGAATCTGTTTGAAAGCCTGCTCTTTATGGAAAAGTGTTTTTTCATACTAAATCCATCAACACACCTAGGTCCAGCTGAGGGTCACCTCCCTGAAAGATTTCCCCTGAGAGATGACTTGGTGTCCAGAGCCTGATGCCAAGTTTGACTTCATTTTTCATTAATTAATTTTGTTTGGAGTATCACTGCTTTACAATGTTCTGTTAGTTTCTGTTGTACAGCAAAGTGAATTAGCTATGTATAAAGATGCAGATAGATATACATGTTGTCTTTGAAAATTTTTTCTCCCATTTAGATCACTACAGAGCACTGAGTTCCCTATGCTATACAATAGGTCCTTACTAGTTATATATTTTAAACATAGTATCAATAGTGTGGCTTCCCTTGTGGCTTAGCTGGTAAAGAATCTGCCTGCAATGTGGGAGACCTGGGTTCAATCCCTAGGTTGGGCAGACCTCCTGGAGAAGGGAAAGGCTACCCATTTCAATCTTCTGGCCAGGAGAACTCCATGGACTGTCCATGGGGTCGCAAAAAGTCAGCCGCAACTGAGTGACTTTCACTTTCCCATTAATAGTGTATGGGCTTTCCTGGTGGCTCAGATGATAAAGAATCTGCCTGCAACTTGGGAGATGTGGGTTCAATTCCTGGGTCAGAAAGGTCCCCTGGAGAAGGGAATGAGTCCCCACTCCAGTTTCTTTGCCTGAGAAATCCCATGGACAGAGAAGCCTGGTGGGCTACAGTCCATGGGATTGCAATCAGATGCAACTGAGTAACTAACACTTTCACTGTTGTTGTTGTTTTTTTTTTTTTTTTTCCACTTTCTTTGTCAATAGTGTATATGTATTAATTGCAATCTCCCAGTTTCCCCAGCTACCCTTTTCCCCTTGGTGTTGATACATTTGTTCCATGCACAGGAGTGACCTTGCATGCACTCACAATCTGCTCATAAGAAGGTTTAATAATAGGAGAGTGTTCCACACTCATGTGCTGCTCACTTTTCTGGCCTGGATTCAGTGAGCTAAGGGGGAAGTTGAAGCTTTCCCTTCTGAGCTGCCATGCCAGTTAACTAGGATGATCACAAGGTAAAGGCCAAGCTTGAACTTTCCAGCGTGGAGTCCAGCTTTCTTCTGGTAGTGCAGTATCTCCCATGCATGGAGACTTGTCGATGGACCTCTGTGCTCCCAGAGATGAGGAGGAGGAACAGCCATGAGAAGGCCCTAGGCTCAGAGTCTGGTGCTCTTTTTAACATCTTCATTTGTAACTACATTCTCTCCTTGTGTTTGTAGTCATGCAACTTTCAGAAGAGCAGAGCCAGGCTGAGGGATGGGCAGGTTTGCTTACTGGCTGGTTTTATCTTGTGACTCCCTGTTATTCAGAAGGGAACATTGTAAGGGCACTGGTTGGAGGGTTCCAGAATTTACTTCATCATCCGTCACCACTGTCCCCTTCCAGAACATTCTCATTCCCCTGAATGAATTAGTTCATCTTTCAGGACCATCGACTTCCAAAACATTCTCACCATCCCAAAAGGCTTACTTCATCTATCACCACCATCTGCTTCCAGAACATTCTCACCACCCCAAAGGACCTACTTCACCGATCACCACCATCCACCTTTAGAACAGTCTCATCACCTTGAAGGGAATCCTTCATCCTCATCACCCCAAAGGGAAAGCTTGTATCCACTGAGAAGTCTTACAATTCTTACCAGGATGTTCTGGATGGTGTGCATGGTCATGCCTTGTCTGTGTTTGGGTCACACTGTTGGAGGTGATTAGCTGGTCATCCCCAGCAGACACAAAGAGTTGAGTCTAGGCCTATGAAAAAACCTGCTGTCTCCACACATGAGGGATGAGACTTGGTATCCTGCTAGCAGTGGTATACGTCTTGTCCTTGTAGAGGGGAGCAGTAAGTCCTTATGTAGCATGTGGGAACCCACAGTAACTGCATCTACAAGAAGTATAGTGTCTGGGGCCATGCCAGTAACAGTTCATTCCCAGCAAAGCTGTTAAATAAACGGGCTAATGCTTCTGCTCTCACTTGCATGAAAAATATTTTGTGTTTTATAGCTTCCCTAGTGGCTCAGATAGTACAGATTCTGCCTGCAGCCCAGGAGACCAAGGTTTGATTCCTGGGTAAGGAAGATCCCCTGGAGAAGGGAATGGCTACCCACTCCAGTATTCTTACCTGGACAATCCCATGGACAGAGGATCCTGGTGGTCAATATTCTATGGGGTCATAGAGAGTCAAAAAAGATTGAGTTACAAATAGTGTTTTACATCTAAGAGCTGTGAAAATGAGGAAACTAGACATATTTAACAATATCATACAGACTCTCTTGTTGCATAATTCTGTGCACTGATGCTACCCAGAACAGGCAGATCCATAGAGACACAAGGGAGGTGAGTGAAGGTTGGGAGGATGGCTGTCTGTCTCAGTGATGTGGAGTTCCTGTGTGGGTGATGGAAATATTGTGGAATGAGATGGTGGTGATGCTGCCCAACTCTGTGAATCTATTAAAAGCTGCTAAACCAGACACTGCCAGAGGATGAATTTTTGAGTATATGAGCTTTGTCTCAGTTTTTCAAATCACATCAATGCTGAAAATCCACACACACACACACACAAAGTTTTGTTTTTAATGTAAAATGAGGCTATATGGGAACAGATTTGTGGTTAAAGAGGGTGTCATTGTAGAGAAGGAAATGATTAGGGGTTTGGGGTTAGAAGATGCAAACTATTCTATACAGGATGGATAAGTAAGGTCCTATTGTAGAGCACATAAAGAAAGCTGAGCACCATAGAATTGATGCTTTTGAACTGTGGTGTTGGAAAAGACTCTTGAGAGTCCCTTGGACTGCAATGAGATCCAAACAGTCCATGCTAAAGGAAATCAGTCCTGAAAATTCATTGGAAGGACTTATGCTGAAGCTGAAACTCCAGTCCTTTGGCAAACTGATGCTAAGAACTGACTCCTGAAAAAGACCCTGATACTGGGAGGATTTGGGAGCAAGAGAAGAAGGGAATGACAGAGGACAAGATGGCTGGATGGCATCACCAACTCGATGGTCATGAGTTTGGGTAAACTCCGGGACATGGTGATGGACAGGGAGGCCTGGTGTGCTGCGATTCGTGGGGTCACAAAGAATCAGACACGACTGAGTGAATGAACTGACTGTAGAGCACAGGGAGCTGTTTTCAATATCCTGTGGTAAACCATCATGGAGAAGAATATGAAGGAATGCATTTGTATGTATAGCTGAATCACTTTGCTGTACAGCAGAAATTAATGCAATGTGGTAAATCAGCTCTCCTTGAATACATTTTTAAAAGAAAGACTACAGTAAAAAAGCTACTTTCCATCAATTAAATTGTCACACACCTAACCCAGCAGAGACCATGTGTTCTGTGTAGATCAATAGAATTTCTACATAGGTATCATGAGAATGTAAGTTAGTTACACCCACTTTGGTATAAAATTGCTGTTGGGAAATTGGAAACTAATTTAAAGAAAAAAAAAAGAAAAGAAACAAGGTCGTGTGTAACTCCAGTCAGAGAGTCTCAGCTCTAGTTCAGAGGTCAACAAGCTTTGCAAAGGATCAAATGATAAACACTTTGGCCCTTGATTAACTCAATGTTCCCATGATGCTGACAGCTCTGCCACTGTGGCTTGGGAGCAAGGGTGGATGGTCTCTGAAGTGCTGGGTGTGGTTATGCTCCTATAAAATCTGGACAGAGAGGGTTTGTCAGCCCTGGGACTTGGCCAGGGGGCTAAAGGATGGGGATCAGTAAGGATGCTTCCTGGACAGGATGTGGGGATTGTATGTTCATCTGTCCAGATGTTTCTGGTATTGTTCTCTACAACGCTGATAGCTATATCTCTTTGCATTTTCATCTCACTGGTCTATGGCTTGGTTATTGTGCTGTGGCCCATTCTCAGCAAGGACGTGTTAAGACAGTGAAAGATGCTGTGAGGGGAGCCTCTTTTCTGAGATTCACAGACCATAAGGTCTCCATTCACGTCAAGTGACTTGGATAAGGGGTGAGGTTTCACCAAAGTTGTCTAAGAGGCTAAGATAAGAGGAACAATTCCTTTGGGCTGTATATGTGCCAGGGTGCTTACTATGTTCTGTTCCCTTCTTATTTGTGGACTTTTTCAAGAGCACAAATATCTTATCAGGTAAAAGAAGATGTGTGTTACACTTATTACAGGTATTTACAACTTTGAGTCTTTATTACATTAGCCAAGCATAAGTTCTGAGCATCTTATATACTTAATATGTTGGCCTCATTGTAGGAAACATGGATGTAGGAAAACTGAATGATAAACTTTAACATGATAAAAATACTTTCTCTTTCAAAATCATTCATTGAGGGTCTTTCTTAAAAATAGATTTGCTAGTACAGAAGCAGCTGCCAGATTCTGGTTTCTAATATGAAAGGAAAGTGATAGTCACTTGGTCGTGTCTGACTCTTTGTGACCCCATGGACTGCAGTGTGCTAGGTTTCCCTGTCCTTCACCAACTCCTGGAGCTTTCTCAGACTCATGTGTGTTGAGTTGATAATCCATTCCAACCATTTCATCCTCTGTTGTCCCCTTCTCCTCCTGCACTCAGTCTTTCCCAGCATCAGGGACTTCTCTAAATGAGTTGGTTCTTCAAATCAGGTGGCCAAAGTATTGGAGCTTCAACATTAGCATCAGTCCTTCCAATGAATATTCAGGGTTGATTTCCTTTAGGATTGACTGGTTTGAACTTCCTCCTCTCCAAGGGACTCTCAAGAGTCCTCTCCAACACGACATTTTAAAAGCATCAGTTCTTCAGTGCTCAGGCTTCTTTATGGTCCAACTTTCACATCCAAAGGTAACTACTGGAGAAACTGTAGCTTTGACTAGATGGACCTTTGTTGGAAAAGTGATGTCTCTGCTGCTCAATTAAAAGATCCAGGGGTCCTTGGAGGAATGCCCGAGTCTAGGGTTGGGGCCTGGAGTATACAAAGCAAAGTCTGTAGTGTGTTGGGCCTAAAAGTTAAGGAAGTACTCAAAAAAACAGAAACACACACACACACACAAAATAAATAAATAAATAAACACCTGTAACCATAAGGATTTTCCAAAGGGACACAGAAGCCAACCTGGAGTTTCCTGTGACCAAAACTGGTGTGGAGTATAGTGGCATATAAAGTAATGTGTAAAATATCCCCAGGCTTCCCTGACAGTCCAGTGGTTAAGAAGCTGCCTTGCCATGAAGGGAACACAGTTTCAATCCTTAGTCCAGGAACTAAGATCTTACATGACAAGGAGCAACTAAGCCTGTCCACCACAACTACTGAGCTCTCAAGCCCAGAAGCCCTGGAGCCTGTGCTTCACAATAAGAGAAGCCACTACAATAAGAAGTCCACGCATCATAAGTGGGGTGTAACCCATGCTTGCCACAATCAGAGAAAGCAACAAAGACCCTACACAGCCAAAAATAGAGTTTTGAAATAAACATTAAAAAAAAAAACAAAAAAGAAACTATCCCTGAATCCACACAGTTAGACGTAAATGATCGAGTACATTAGAACTGGAGGAAGGAGATCTGTGCATAAAAGTTCTGAATCTCTGTAGGTCTTCTGCCCTTGTTGGGTGAGGCAGGGTGTGTTGGGGATGAGCAGAGCACTTCTGTCTTATACTTTGGGGTGTACTTGGTGAACTACATCCACAGGGGCCAGAGTGAAACAGTGGTGTGAGGCCATGTGACCAGAAAGGCTGGTGTACCTAACCCTGCCAGCTCATCAGTAGAGATAATTTTGACAGCATGTTCCCTGTATTTGATGATAAGGACATTTCACCTCTGTGTTCTCCAACACCCACTCCCAATCCATAGCTCCTGGGTCATCAAGACAGAAACAGACAGATCCCAGCTGAGACATTCTGCAAATGCCTTCATGGTTCTTCTGGAAACTGGAGGGTCTGGAAAACAAGGACAGTCTCAGAGTATGTTGCTTGGATGGGAAGATCCTGTGACTGGAAAATGAGGTGTGCCGACTGGGGTCCTGGAACACAGAATAGTAGACGAGAATGAAGAAAGTCTGAATATTGTGTGGACTCCAGTTATTACTAATGTACCTAGATGGGACTTATGGTAAGGAGAAGGGGACAACGACAGAGGATGAGATGGTTGGATGGCATCACTGACTCAGTGGACAAGAGTTTGAACAAACCCTGGAAGATATCAGAGGACAGGGAATCCTGGTGTGCTGCTGTCCAATCGGTCACAAAGAGTCGGACATGACAGTCAAATGTACTAATGGCAATTATGGCAATTGTACTTATTATGGTATACAATTATGGCAAACGTACTACTGTGTTGACAGCAGGGGAAACAGGTGTAGGGAACACTCTTCTCTTATAGTTTTTCTGTAAATCTAAAAGCATTCTGAAAGGAAGTGTTGGGAGTAGCTTTCCTCAAGGCATTTTGAGCTAGCTTGTAAATATCAGGTATAAACTTTATTATTATTATTATAAATGTATTTATTTTGCTGCTATTGCTAAGTCACTTCAGTCATGTCTGACTCTGTGTGATCCCATAGACAGCCACCCACCAGGCTCCCCCATCCCTGGGATTCTCCAGGCAAGAACACTGGAGTGGGTTGACATTTCCTTCTCCAATGCAGAAAAGTGAAAAGTGAAAATGAAGTTGCTCAGTCGTGTCCAACTCTTCACGATCCCATGGACTGCAGCCTACCAGGCTCCTCTATCCATGGGATTTTCCAGGCAAGAATACTGGAGTGGGGTGCCATTGATAATTGGAGGCTAATTATTTTGCAATATTGTATTGGTTTTGCTACACATCAACATAAATCTGCCATGAGTGTATGCATGTTCCCCATCCTGAACCCCCCTCCCACCTCCCTCTCCACAAATCTTATTTATTTGGCTGCACCAACCTTTAGCCATGGCATGTGAGATCTTTATATGGGGCATGTGAATTCTTAGGGATGGCATGTGGGATCTTAGTTCCCTATCCTGGGATTGAGCCTGGGTCCCTGCCTTGGGAGCGTGGAGTCAGCCCCAGGACCATCAAAGAAGTGCCAAGGAACACACCTTTGGAGCAGTAAATGTGATGGAATCCCTCTCAGCCACAAGGCTCTTCGTGGATACCTGCTATATGGATGGCCTTGGGTTGTGCTCTGAGATATGTGGCTGGGCTTGGATAGATGGTTCCCTGGGGAAGTGATGTGTCCTGAGCTTGGTAAAATAACATGTGGAGATCAAAACCAGTGTGCAGGGGCCTCCCTGAAGGCTCAGTGTTAAAGAATCCACCTGTCAATGCTGGAGACATGGGTTCAATCCCTGGCCAAGAAGATCTCACATGCTGTTGTGGAGCAGCAATGCCTGAGAAACACAAATATTGAGCCAGTCCTATCAAGCCCAGGAGCTACAAGTGCTAAAATTCATGTGCCCTAGAACCCATGATCTGCAACAAAAGAAGTCACCCCAATGAGAAGGCCACACACCACAATTAGAGAGTTGCCCCCAGTCACTGCACCTAGAGAAAGTCTACAGCAATGGAGACACAGCACTACTAAAAATAAATAAATAAAATTATTTTTTTTTAAAGTGTGAAGAATATGGGCTTTGGGGGTGGAAAACAGGTTCAAATCCTCACTCTTCTTCTCCATGTGGTTGTATCAGGCCAGCTTAAGCTTGTTAATAAATTCCAAATAATTTGTATTCCCTGGATCATGGCTTCCCTAGTGACTCAGCCCTTAAAGATCTGCCTGCTACTTCAGGAGACCCAGGTTCAATCCCAGGGTCAGGAAGATTCCCCTGGAGGAGGAAATGGCAACCATTCTAGTATTCTTGCCTGGAGATAAGCATAGCAACAGCCTTCCTTGCCAGTGAATCAATGAAGTTGCTCAGTTGTATCCAACTCTTTGCAACCCCATGGACTGTAGCCTACTAGGTCCTCTATTCATGGAATTTTCCAGGTAGGAGTACTGGAGTGGGTTGCCATTTCCTTCTCCAGGGGAACTTCTTCACCCAGGGATAAAACCCAGGTCTCCTGCATTATAGGCAGATGCTTTACCATCTGAGCCACCAGGGAAAACTTCCTTGAAAATGTAAATGTTTCCTTGGAAGGAAAGTTATGACCAACCTAGATAGCATATTCAAAAGCAGAGACATTACTTTGCCAACAAAGGTCCATCTAGTCAAGGCTATGGTTTTTCTTGTGGTCATGTATGGATGTGAGAGTTGGACTGTGAAGAAGGCTGAGTGCCAAAGAATTGATGCTTTTGAACTGTGGTGTTGGAGAAGACTCTTGAGAGTCCCTTGGACTGCAAGGAGATCCAAACAGTTCATTCTGAAGGAGATCAGCCCTGGGATTTCTTTGGAAGGAATGATGCTAAAGCTGAAACTCCAGTATTTTGGCCACCTCATATGAAGAATTGACACATTGGAAAAACTCCAATACTGGGAGGGATTACGGGCAGGAGGAGAAGGGGAGGACAGAGGATTAGATGGCTGGATGGCATCACTGACTCGATGGTCATGAGTCTGAGTGAACTCCAGGAGTTGGTGATTGACAGGGAGGCCTGGCGTGCTGCCATTCATGGGGTCACAAAGAGTTGGACACGACTGAGTGAACTGAACTGAATGTGTGTAACAGTAATGGAGCAACACAGTGCCTTAGATCAAGCAGCACCCAAAAAAAGTCACTTTTAGTAAAATAGCCATATATGTATGTTAGTCTCTCAGTTGTGTCTGACTTTTTATGACCATAGGGACTCTAGCCCACCAGGCTCCTTGGAATTTCCCCTGGTAAGAATACTGGAGTGAGTTGCCATTCCCTTCTCTTGGGGGGATCTTCATAACCCAAAGATTTAACTCAGATCTCCTGCAGTACAGGCAGAATCTTTACTGTCTGAGGCACTAGCAAAGCCAAAAGTATCCATAATCACAGGATATTGCAAAGTGACCTGGGTTGTTTGTTTAAATGGGCAAGAGTCAACAGTTAACTGGGGTGCATTTTGAAGAATTTGAAGCAAGTTGGACCTGAAGGGCAAGTTTGGGACCGGAGAGGGTCAAGGCAGTCTGTGTGGGAAGAGGTTGTTAGGGACCCTGGTAGGGGGCACTTCCTGTGTGTTTTAGGGGAAGGGGCATAGCATCCAAGGTTTATGCTGCCTGAGGAAGGGAGTTGGGGTGCAGGGACTTTAAATACTGATCATTGTGAAGGCACGGGTTGGGCAAGTCAGGGTCAGTCTGCAACCCCCTTGGTGGTCTGCACAGAATACCTTCTAGGCAGTGAAACTTCCAGGGACATTTAGTTGTTCGGGTCTAATTCCTACGGAGTGTAACCCTATGTGTGTGTTAGTCTGAAAACAGACTGAGGCGAAATGGGCTATTGAATGTTGGCTTTTTTTTTTTTTTTAACTTCATTGCTCCATCTGACCATAATGTTGTGAGATTGAACGGGCACAAGTTAGAGAATATACGCAGCACAGTTGAGTGGACAGAGCTGCATAACAGACAGGTTTTTTTCTGTGTTTCCTATCACTTTGAAGTGATAAGAGGAAGACGCCAGAGACTTCAGGGCTCTCGTAGGGCCAGGCTTTAGGGGTTTGACCTCGGGATCACCAGACAAGTCACTGGGGAGCCTGAAGGCCCCCGGAGCTGCAGTCGGAGGGAACCTGCGTGGACTTGTCCATCACTAGGCGGCAGCGGACGCAGACGGTCTGCCAGGCACGCTGGTGGTGCACCGAGCACCGGTAAGCGAGCCGGGTAACACTGCCACCCCCATCTCTGGGCAACTGCAGGGCAAGTGTGCCTTCTGGGTTTGCAAGCTGTTCTCGCCCTTTTTTATCTCCTGCCTTGAAGAGCAAGTTGCCAACTCCGGGGCGGGGGGCAGGGGATGTTAGGTATGGGGGTGGTCTAGGGGAGACTGGCAGATGCACTCTCTGCCTATTGTTCTGCCTGATGGGAAAATCGTGCAGGTAGCGGGTGCAGAGTCCTCTGGAGCTCTGTCAATGTTCAGGCACACGGGGGTGCAGGTACTCCAGCCTGTGCTGTGTGTGTGTGTGTGTGTGTGTGTGTGTGTGTGTGTGTGTGTGTGTGTGCGTGCTGCTAGACACGTGCGCTTGGGCGCTTGGGACTGTGCTATGGACAGCGAGCTGGGGTGACTGGGAGCCCTTGGCATGGGGGATGGGGGGCACGTGCCTCAGTGGTGTCTGCAGACCTGTTTCTCATGCCCAAGAGTCCCTAGGGTGCCCAGGAGGTTGGCGTGGGGACACCAGCACTGCATGAAGACGCTTGCTTGCAGTGCCCTTTTTTCCTTTTTCCACAACAGTAAGAAATAAGCATTTTCACAACAGGAAGCTTTGAATGTGCATGGGGAAAGGAAATCGTGAGTCAGCCACAGCAGAATGGAAAGAAAAAAAAAAAGCCAGGGAAATCTGGTGTGCATGTTGAGTCATGAAGAAAAAGAAAAAAATGCTTGGTGGGTGAATTTGCTTCTAGCCTGCTGATTGCAATGGGAAAAAAAATGTTAATAGAGAAGAGTGCATGAGGTTGGTTGTGACCATTTTGCAATAATTCGATTGTGCCCATCAAGAGACATGCGGTCTTTGCAGGGTTTTGCTGCATATACGCTATGGAATTGTTTTTTGTTTTTCTTTTGCATTTTTTTATTGTGATAAATGAAACGTGTTACTGATTTTGGCCATATTTCTAAGTGATTGAAACAGTTTTGCTTTAAGTACACTTTGGTGTGTGTGGTGGGAAGATGCCATTGTCACAGAAAAACTGCTGCAGACTGGGTCTGAGGGGACTGACTCCCATGGGTGGGAGTCTTCTTGAAATGGATAATGCTCGAAGTGGTGGTCATGCCTAGGTGAACCATCGAGAGGAAAAGGGGTTTGAAGGAAGGTTTTCAGAAAGCTACCTGGCAGCATTCATTATGAAACAACCTGCTGCTGTATACACTGTCTGAAGACCTACACAATAAATGCAGGGAAAATAATATGTTACCATGTTATAAAATAAATAAAGACTGGGTTGAGCTTTGATAAATGTTATAGACATAGTTTATTTTCCCTTGGAAACCAGAATCTTTGAGGGTATATATTAGGAAAAAAAAATTATCATTACATTGCAGAAGTGTATTTTCCAGATGGTAGAAACTTGGACATCTCTGTGCTTGTTTCTGTCAAGCATAGTGGAAAGACATTTCATCCTTTCTGTCTTTCTCACATACACACATACACACATACACACACACACACACACACACACATACATGAACCCAACAAACGTATATCCCTTACGGAAAAATATTTGCAGGGATATTGTCATTCATGAATTAATGAACAAAACACATAAAAGCATTTATTAAAGGAATATTAGCATACATACAGTACCATGGGTAAAATAGACAGCTACTGTATAAAACAAGGAGCTCTCCTCAGTGTTCTTTGATGACCTACAGGGGTGGGATAGAGGACATGAGGGCCATTCAAGAGGGAAGGCATATATGTATAAGTATGACTGATTTGCACTGTTGTACAGCAGAAACTAATACAATGTTTCTGTATTCTGTATTAAATGTAAAGCAATTATCCTCCAGTTAAAAGTAATATACCTTTTTTTTTTAAGGAGTGTTAGAAATCACTATATATATTGGTGTTGACCATACAGGTTGGATAAGGCTTGTCCTGCCCTGCTGGGGTGACACATGATCCTGAAAATGTATACTGACAGGTGGCTTTTTGGCATAAACTGATAGGTCTTCCAGCCCCATTGGGGTTTTGCAGGTTGGGGAAGCTAATACTCCATGTGACCCTCAGCATGCATTTGCTTTACTCTTCACTGCCTTGAATTCTCCTCCTCTTGTACACATGAAAATTTAGCAAGGTGTAGATCAGGAAGCATTAGAAACAACAGCTGGCATTTTGTGTCCACAAGAATGAGCCTCTCTTTCCCCAGTCCATGGTCAGTCTTGTTTTCTGACTTTCCTTCTGGTAGGTTCAACAGACAAGTCATTTCTGGGAGGGCCTGTAGACATCCCTAGATGTCTGAAAAGATCCTGAAGTTATGAAGTTTTTCACCTGTAAAGACTCTGAGAATCCTCAGGATTTCTTCCTTAGAGGTTCACAAAGGCTTCTCACCTATGTATCTGGGACCTCACAACATAGAGTACATGTTCAGTTTAAGGAAGCAAACAGGAGCTTAAGAGAGTAGATTCACATAGCTGGTCTGTGCGTGTGTATTTAACTTTTTATTTTTAATTGGAGTATAGCTGATTAACAATGCTCTGATGGTTTCAGGTGGACAGCAAAGGGACTCAGCCATATATATTATATACCTGCATCCACTTTCCCCCAAACCCCCATCCCATCCAGGCTGCTGACACTGAGCGGAGTTCCCTGTGCTGTACAGCAGGTCCTTGTTGGTCATCCATTAGAAATACAACAGAGTTGATTCACACAGCTTCTTAATGGGGAGCCCTTGCATGTGTGTGGCTGGATGTTAGCCTGGGTGGGGGATCCTGCTGACTCCTAGCACCTTGGGTGATGAAAGGTTCTGCAGACCAGCGCAGCCTATGTGTAGACCTAACAGATGACAGACCTGCTCTCTCACTCACTGTCATGTCTCAGGGACAGTGCATCAGCAGTTCAGTGGGGAGGAATTTCTGCGTGGGTTTTCAGGGTGGTGATAGAAATGGGCACCTCTTAGGCAGGCTGAGAGACTGAAGATACAGGTCCCAAGCCTGCATGGATGTGACCTGTTTCTTCATCCATGAAATAGGGAGTTAGCATTTAATGTTTTCTAAGGATCCATTTAGCCGTGATTATTTTCAATTCTCAGGGAGAGAAGCCAGGAGTTTAAGTTCCCCTTACGTAACACATCCCACATAGTGCCTTGTTGTGGTCATTTGCTACCAATATTCATGTGAGTGAAGATGTATATCTCTCACACACACACTCATGGGTAGTATCTTTGAGATCCTTTTATAGATAAAAAGGGTTCTTGTCAGCAGACTTAGTTTTTCTGTCTGTAGGAGGTTCTAATGCATTGGAAAGTGTGCTTCCCAGATACACCTACTTAGGTGTTCTGTGATCAAGTTCAGTCAGTTCAGTTCAGTTGCTCAGTCCTGTCCAACTCTTTGCAACCCCATGAATCACAGCACACCAGCCCTCCCTGTTCATCACAAACTCCTGGAGTTCACTAAAACTCACATCCATTGAGTTGGTGATCCCATCCAGCCATCTCATCCTCTGTTGTCCCCTTCTCCTCCTTCCCACAATCCCTCCATCCCTCCCAGCATCAGAGTCTTTTTCAATGAGTCAACTCTTTGCATGATGTGGCCAAAGTATTGGAGTTTCAGCTTTAGCCTCAGTCCTTCCAATGAACACCCAGGACTGATCTTTAGAATGGACTGGTTGGATCTCCTTGCAGTCCAAGGGACTCTCAGGAGTCTCCTCCAATACCACAGTTCAAAAGCATCAATTCTTCAGTGCTCAGCTTTCTTCACAGTTCAACTCTCATTTCCATACATGACCACTGGAAAAACCATAGCCTTGACTAGACAGACTTTGTTGGCAAAGTGATGTCTCTGCTTTTGAATATGCTATCTAAGTTGATCATAACTTTCCTTCCAAGGAGTAAGTGTCTTTTAATTTCATGGCTGCAATCACCATCTGCAGTGATTTTTGGAGCCCCCAAAAATAAAGTCTGACACTGTTTCCACTGTTTTTCAAATATTTTCCATGAAATGATGGGACCAGATGCCATGATCTTAGTTTTCTGAATGTAAGCTGTTAGCAAATGAAGTTCTCTTGGGTGCAGCTTTACAAGTCCTGTTATTTAACAACTGTTACAAAGCTCAGCCAGTGGGCTCTTAAACATATTTGGAGGCCATTCAAAATAAAATAACAATGGGGCTTCCCTGGTGGTCCAGTGGTTAGGACTTTGCCTTCCAAGGCAGGAGGTGTGGGTCCACTCCCTGGTCAGACAACTGAAGTTTCACATGCATTGTGACTCAGCCATAATAATAATAATAATGATAAAAGTGTCCAGTTTTTTTTTAAGTAAAATAACTGGAAATTCAAGGAAAGTATTTAACATGTATACATACAGATACCTGCATATATATGTATATACACATGCGTGCATGTTATATATGTATTCACACAAGCATGTAAGTATATGTATATGTACTGATACATACATAAATCCATGTGATTATCAGACATTTAGGAATAAAGTAAAATGTTCATGTACAATAAGTATCTGATACATATTGAGTAAATAACCTGTTTGTAAATGTGGTTCAGCTGAGTAACAATCAGACAATATTCTGAGATATGGTATTTTCAAAATTTGGGGTCATCTACATTGTGCTAAAAGGGAAACACTTAAAACAGATGGTTTTCTCTTAATTTACAGAGATGCTAGCACTATTCTGAAAGTGAAATTTTTAGTCACTCAGTAGTGTCTGACTCTTTGTACCTCATGGACTGTAGCACTGCCAGGCTCCTCTGTCCAGTGGACTCACCAGGAAAGAATACTGGAGCAGGTTGTCATTCCCTTCTCTAGGGGATCTTCCCAACCCAGGGATTGAACCTAAGTCTTCCACATTGCAGGTGGATTCTTTACTGTCAGAGCCATCAAGGAAGCCCTAACTGTGTTTTAATACCTTTTCCCACAGAGTTTCCCAGAATTGAAAAGTGGCCCCTTATTTCATAAACTTGAGGTTTGTTTTCAAGAGCCAGGGTTTATACTTACCTGGAGGGTATGATTCCCTAAGCTGTGGTATAGTCTTTAGTAACATTTTCTTCTTTAAAAAAAATAAGGAAAAGAAAAATCTGTGTTACTAATATTAGAGCATTTTTATTAAAAACAGGGACTTCCTTGGCAGCCCAGAGATTAAGACTCTCACCTTCCACTGCAGGCAGGAATCTGTTCAATCCCTGGTTGAAGAGTTAAGATCCCACATACCAAGCTGTGTGACCCACAAAAATTTACATAAATAAGACATAAAAAGCATATAGAAGTTCAGGAAAGCAGAAGAAAGACAGTTAAAACTGTCCCCAGCATCACATTCAAAGAGAGCAGTGTGTCCCCTTTTGGACAAGTGATCACACTTTTTATACTTGATGTAAACAGCATTTTTTCCTCGTGTGTCTGTGGTGCCTGGCACTGTTAAGATCTGGCCACCTAGAGGGAACACCGTGGACTTGTAGGGATGTTCCCAGTCTTTCCTAATGGGAAGTAATACAGCAGCAGGCATACATAGTAAAATACTCCTGCTGCTGCTAAGTTGCTTCAGTCTTGTCTGACTCTATGTGACCCCATAGATGGCAGCCCACTAGGCTCCCCCGTTCCTGGGATTCTCCAGGCAAGAACACTGGAGTGGGTTGCCATCGCCATACTCCTGCTCTTATTCATTTCCTTAGAAGGATGTCTGAACATGGAATTGCCAGTCTTTTGGAAAGTGGGCCCCTGCAAGTTGCCCTCTGGCAGGTGGGTCTCTTTGATACCCCACCACCAGCCTGTTCGGAGAAGGCAATGGCACCCCACTCCAGTACTCTTGCCTGGAAAATCCCATGGACGTAGGAGCCTGGTAGGCTGCAGTCCATGGGGTCGCTAGGAGTTGTACAAGACTGAGCAACTTCACTTTCACTTTTCACTTTCATGCATTGGGGAAGGAAATGGTAACCCACTCCAGTGTTCTTACCTGGAGAATCCCAGGGACTGGGGAGCCTGGTGGGCTGCTGTCTCTGGGGTCGCACAGAGTCAACCTGAAGTGACCTAGCAGCAGCAGCAGCAGCAATCAGCCTATTGGTCCAGTCCAGCTTCTCCCGAAACCTCATCCATGTTAGATGTTTTAAAAACTCTGTGACTTGGGACTTCCCTGGTTGTCCATGGGTTAAGAAACTGCCTTGCAGTGCCAGGGGACACTGGTTCGATCCCGAGTCAGGGAACTGAGTGTCACATGCCTCAGAGCAACTAAGCCTATACACTACAACTTGAGGGCCCATGCACAGTGATCAAAGTTCCTGCATGCCACAACGAAGACCCCACATGTGAAATAAATTAAAAATTCCTTTTTTTTAAAAAAATTCTGTGACTTGATAGGCAAATCTGTTTCATTGTTGACCTGCATTTCCTGGGTGACTAGCAGAGCTGACATTCTTTGTGTGTTATTATCTGTACATTTGTATTTTTTCTTGTGTGCATTACTGCTCTGTCTCTTTCTACTGACAGCAGGACCTTTCTTTCTTTCTTTCTTTTTAAATATTGGAGTATAGTTGATTAACAATAATGCATTAGTTTCATGTATACAGCAAAGTGACTCGGTATACATGTATGTGTCTCTGTTGTTTTTCAAGTTCTTTTCCCATTTAGGTTACTGCAGATACTGAACAGTTCCCTGGGCCATACCACAGGTCCTTGTATTTGTTTTAAATATAGCTGTGTGTACATTTCCATCCCAAACTCCCAATTTGACCCTCTCCCACCATTTCCCCCTGGTAAATTTAAATCCATTCTGTTAAGTCTGTGAGTCTGTTCTGTTTTGTAAATCAGTTTATTTGTATTGTTTTGTTTAGATTCCACATATAAGCAATAACATATGAGATTTTTCTTTCTCTGACTGCAAATGACATCATTTCATTCTTTTTAAGGACCAAATAATCTTCTATTGTATATATGTACCACATGTATCTGTCAATGGACATTTAGGGTGCTTCCATGTCTTGCCTGTTGCAAATAGTGTGGCAATGAATACTGGGGTGCGTGTATCCTTTCAAATCATATTTTTCTCTGGATATATGCCCAAGAGAGGGATTACAGGGTCATATGGTAGCTTTTTTAGTTTTTGGAGGAACCTCCATACTGTTCTCCATTCTGACTGTATCAAATTACATTCCCACCAGTAGTGTCGTAGGGTTCACTGGGTCCTTTATTGATCATTGTTCTTTATGTTGCAAATAGATGCTCAAGCTGTATTGTGTGCTTTTCAAACACTGATGGTTGATTGTGTCTGTATATGCTCAGTTGGGTCCAAGTCTTTGCCACCCCGTGGACTGTAGCCCACCAGCCTCCTCTGCCCATGGACTTTTCCAGGCAAGAGCACTGGCGTGGATTACCCTTTCCTACCCCAGGAGATGATTGGTTAGGGTTCAGTTCAGTTCAGTTCAGTCACTCAGTTGTGTCTGACTCTTTACAATTTATGAATCACAGCATGCCAGGCCTCCCTGTCCATCACCAACTACTGGAGTTCACTCAAACTAACATCCATCAAGTCGGTGATGCCATCCAGCCATCTCATCCTTTGTCATCCCCTTCTCCTCCTGCCCCCAATCCCTCCCAGCATCAAAGTCTATTCCAATGAGTCAGCTTTTTGCATGAGGTGGCCAAAGTATTGGAGTTTCAGCTTTCGCATCAGTCCCTCCAATAAACATCCAAGATTGATCTCCTTTAGGATGGACTGGTTGGATCTCCTTGATGAAAGTGGAAGAGGAGAGTGAAAAAGTTGGCTTAAAGCTCAACATTCAGAAAACGAAGATCATGGCATCTGGTTCCATCATTTCATGGGAAATAGATGGGAAAACAGTGATAACAGTGTCAGACTTTACTTTTTATTGGGGGGTGGGGCTCCAAAATCACTGCAGATGGTGATTGCAGCCATGAAATTAAAAGACACTTACTCCTTGGAAGGAAAGTTATGACCAACTTAGATAGTGTATTAAAAAATAGAGACATTTCTTTGCCAACAAAGGTCCATCTAGTCAAGGCTTTGGTTTTCCTAGTAGTCATGTATGGATCTGAGAGTTGGACTGTGAATAAAGCTGAGTGCTGAAGAATTGATGCTTTTGAACTGTGGTATTGGAGGAGACTCCTGAGAGTCCCTTGGACTGCAAGGAGATCTAACCAGTCCATTCTAAAGGAGATCAGTCCTGAGTGTTCTTTGGAAGGACTGATGCTAAAGCTAGTTCTAATTCCTAAGAGGTTATGAAGTGATCAAAGAGACCAGAATATTTGACCAAGAATTCAGTCCCCATGTTTTGCCCATTTATGGTTGGTCCCTGAAGGAGACATTGGGTGCCTCTTGGCACTGGAAGGTCAGTATAATCCCCCAAGAGGTTTCTGCCATAAGCCATATAAGGTCACTTTGGAACTGCAGAGCAGGGCTCCTCACTTGCTTCATCCAGGATGTGTCACTCATTCACACAAGCACACCATTGAGTTAGTAAAGTACATCAGAAAATGTGCTTACTAGGAAAACAAAGATCTAGAGCTCCAAGTATCATTACTTTGTTCTGAAGAATCCCAGATGAGCACCCAAGGTGAAAGGGTGTTGCTGAACTACTACAGACACCAGGATTCTTGGCCTCCGGAGGAGGAGAATTCAATCTGGGGCTTGATTGCTCAGAGCTTTTGTGTAAAAAAGTTTCTTTAAAGTATAAAATAGATAGAGAAAGTTTTTGACATCAAAAGTGGGCAGAAAGAGTACCCCCTTCTAGTCTTTAGCTGGATATTATATAGCTACTAGCAGTCTGCTAATTAAAGAAAGGAGATGTCTCAAAACTCAGAGAATGGCACCAGATGAGTCATCCTGGGCCATAAAATGGTTGACATGAATCTTGAAGAAAGGCAGATCTCCATACAATATATAGTTTCATTAATATAGATTAGGAGAACAATGTATGAGTATAATATATTGGTTTGTCAATTCTGTTCTGAGCCTTTAGGTGGAACCCACTTGAAGACAGAGTCTAGGGTAAATGCATAGTACATTAACATAGCTTAAGACAATCATTTCCAGAAGAAAAATGCATTGGTTATCTCAAGGTTTGAGAAAAGTTAAGTTCAGGTGGAAGTAGGTGTCATTATGCTAACACAAAATTTTTAGAGAAACTTCTTTTTTATATTTGTATAGAGAAGGGGGAAAATGGGTAACACTAGTTTGTTTCATCCTGACACTTGAGAGATAAAAAGATGTCTGACACTTGCAGCCTATCTTGCTGACTCTAGCTAAAGATTTGCCAAGTTTGCTTATCCTTGCAAAGAAGCAGCTTTCAGTTTTATTAATCATTACTATTGTTCCATTATTTTTTCTCTTATTTCTGCTTGGGTATTTATCATATTTTTCTTTCTACAATTTTTTTGTTTCTTTTGTTCTTTTTCCTGGTGTTTTAGGTGTCATCCCCATTCCATTCCAGTGCACCAGCCCCAAGCATCCTGTATCATGCATCGAACCTGGACTGGCGATCCGTTTCACATATGAAAATATACATGTTTCAGTGCCATTCTCCCAAACCATCTCACCTTCACCCTCTCCCACAGAGTCCAAAAGACTGTTCATGACATCTGTATCTATTTTGCTGTCTTGCATACAGGGTTATCATTACCATCTTTCTAAATTACATATATATGTGATAGTATACTGTTTTGTGTTTTTCTTTCTGGCTTACTTTGTATAATAGTCTTCAGTTTCATCCACCTCATTAGAACTGATTCAAATGTATTCTTTTTAATGGCTGAGTAATATTCTATTGTGTATATGTATCACAGCTTTCTTTTATTTTATTTTATTTTTAAACTTTATATAATTGTATTAGTTTTGCCAAATATCCAAATGAATCCGCCACAGGTATACATGTGTTCCCCATCCTGAACCCTCCTCCCTCCTACCTCCCCATACCATCCTTCTGGGTCGTCCCAGTGCACTAGCCCCAAGCATCCAGTATTGTGTATTGAACCTGGACTGGCAACTCATTTCTTACATGATATTTTACATGTTTCAATGTCATTCTCCCAAATCTTCCCACCCTCTCCCTCTCCCACAGAGTCCATAAGACTGTTCTATACATCAGTGTCTCTTTTGCTGTCTCGTACACAGGGTTATTGTTTCCATCTTTCTAAATTCCATATATATGTGTTAGTATACTGTATTTATGTTTTTCCTTCTGGCTTACTTCACTGTGTATAATAGGCTCCAGTTTCATCCACCTCATTAGAACTGATTCAAATGTATTCTTTTTAATGGCTGAGTAATACTCCATTGTGTATATGTACCACAGCTTTCTTATCCATTCATCTGCTGATGGACACCTAGGTTGCTTCCATGTCCTGGCTATTATAAACAGTGCTGCGATGAACATTGGGGTACACGTGTCTCTTTCCCTTCTGGTTTCCTCGGAGTGTATGCCCAGCAGTGGGATTGCTGGATCATAAGGCAGTTCTATTTCCAGTTTTTTAAGGAATCTCTACACTGTTCTCCATAGTGGCTGTACTAGTTTGCATTCCCACCAACAGTGTAAGAGGGTTCCCTTTTCTCCACACCCTCTCCAGCATTTATTATTTGTAGACTTTTGGATCGCAGCCATTCTGACTGGTGTGAAATGGTACCTCATAGTGGTTTTGATTTGCATTTCTCTGATAATGAGTGATGTTGAGCATCTTTTCATGTTTGTTAGCCATCTGTATGTCTTCTTTAGAGAAATGTCTATTTAGTTCTTTGGCCCATTTTTTGATTAATCGTTTATTTTTCTGGAGTTGAGCTGTAGGAGTTGCTTGTATATTTTTGAGATTAGTTGTTTGTCAGTTGCTTCATTTGCTATTATTTTCTCCCATTCTGAAGGCTGTCTTTTCACCTTGCTAATAGTTTCCTTTGATGTGCAGAAGCTTTTAAGGTTAATTAGGTCCCATTTGTTTATTTTTGATTTTATTTCCAATATTCTGGGAGGCTGTGATGTATGTCAGAGAGTGTTTTGCCTATGTTCTCCTCTAGGAGTTTTATAGTTTCTGGTCTTACGTTTAGATCTTTAATCCATTTTGAGTTTATTTTGGTGTATGGTGTTAGGAATATATCTACCTAGAGAAACTAAAGACCTATATATAGAAAACTATAAAACACTGGTGAAAGAAATCAAAGAGGACACTAATAGATGGAGAAATATACCATGTTCATGGATTGGAAGAATCAATATAATGAAAATGAGTATACTACCCAAAGCAATTTATAGATTCAATGCAATCCCTATCAAGCTACCAACAGTATTCTTCACAGAGCTAGAGCAAATAATTTCACAATTTGTATGGAAATACAAAAAACCTCGAATAGCCAAAGCGATCTTGAGAAAGAAGAATGGAACTGGAGGAATCAACCTACCTGACTTCAGGCTCTACTACAAAGCCACAGTTATCAAGACAGTATGGTACTGGCACAAAAACAGAAATATAGATCAATGGAATAAAATAGAAAGCCCAGAGATAAATCCACGCACATATGGACACCTTATCTTTGACAAAGGAGGCAAGAATATACAATGGATTAAAGACAATCTCTTTAACAAGTGGTGCTGGGAAATCTGGTCAACCACTTGTAAAAGAATGAAACTAGACCACTTTCTAACACCATGTATCACAGCTTTCTTATCCATTTGTCTGGTGATCGATATCTAGGTTGCTTCCATATCCTGGCTATTATAAACAGTGCTGTGATGAACACTGGGGTACACCTGTCTCTTTCAATTCTGGTTTTCTTGATATCCCAGCAGTGGGATTGCTGGGTCATATGTCAGTTCTATTTCCAGTTTTTTAAAGAATCTCCACACTGTTCTCCACAGTGGCTGTACTAGTTTGCATTTCCACCAAAAAATGTAAAAAGCTTTCCCTTTTCTCCACACCCTCTCCAGCATGTATTGCTTGTAAGACTTTTGGATAGCAGCCATTCTGACTGGCATGTTATGGTATCTCATTGTGATTTTGATTTGCATTTCTCTGATAGTGAGTGATGTTGAGATCTTTTCATGTGTTTGTTGGCAACCTGTATGTCTTCTTTGGGGAAATGTCTGTTTAGTTCTTTGGTCCACTTTTTGATTGGGTCCTTTATTTTTCTGGAATTGAGCTGCAAGAGTTGCATATATATTTTTGAGATTAATTATTTGTCAGTTGCTTCATTTGCTATTATTTTCTCCCATTTTGAAGGCTGTCTTCTCATCTTGCTTAAAGTTTCCTTTGTTCTGCAAAAACTTTTAATGTTAATTAGGTCTCATTTGTTTATTTTTGTATTTATTTCCAATATTCTGGAATGTGGGTCATAGAAGATCCTGCTGTGATTTATGTCAGAGAGTGTTTTTGCCTATGTCTGGCTTGAGGAGTTTTATAGTTTCTGGCCATACGTTAAGATATTTAATCCACTTTGAGTTTATTTTTGTGTATGGTGTTAGAAAGTGTTCTAGTTTCATTCTTTTACAAGTGGTTGGCTAGTTTTCCCAGAACAACTTATTAAAGAGATTGTCTTTTCTGTATTGTATATTCTTCCATCCTTTGTCAAAGATAAGGTGACCATAGATGCATGGATTTATCTCTGGGCTTTCTATTTTGTTTCATTGATCTATATTTCTGTCTTTGTGCCATTACCATACTGTCTTGGTGACTGTGGCTTTGTAGTAGAGGATGTGTCAGTCAGGTTGATTCATCCAGTTCCATTCTTTGTTCTCAAGATTAGTTTGGTTATTCGAGGTTTTCATATTTCCATACAAGTTGTGACATTATTTGTTCTAGTTCTCTGAAAAAATACCATTGGTAGTTTGAATCTATAGATTTCTTTGGGTAGTATACTGATTTTCATTGTATTGCTTCTTCTGATCCATGAACACAGTATATTTCTCCATCTATTAGTGTCCTCTTTTATTTCTTTCACCAGTGTTTTATAGTTTTCTATATATAGGTCTTTTGTTTCTTTAGGTAGATATATTCTTAAGTATTTTATTCTTTTCATTGCAATGGCGAATGGAATTGTCTTAATCTCTATTTCTGTTTTCTCATTGTTATTGTATAGGAATACAAGGGATCTCTGTGTGTTGACTTTATACCCTACAAATTTACTATAGTCATTAATTAGCTCTAGTAATTTTCTGGTGGAGTCTTTAGAATTCTCTGTGTAGAGGATCGTGTCATCTGCAAACAGTGAGAGTTTTACTTCTTTTCCAATCTTGACCATTTTTATATCTTTTTCTGCTCTGATTGCTGTGGCCCAAACTTCCAAAACTATGTTGAATGGTACTGGTGAGAATGGGCACCATTTTCTTGTTCCTGACTTTAGGGGAAATGCTTTCAGTTTTTCATCATTGAGGATAATGTTTGCTGTGGGTTTGTCATATATAGCTTTTATTATGTTGAGGTATGTTCCTTCTATTCCTGCTTTCTGGAGGGTTTTTATCATAAATGGATGTTGAATTTTGTCAAAGACTTTCTCTGCATCTATTGAGATAATCATATGGTTTTTACTTTTCAGTTTGTTAATATGGTGTATCACATTAATTGATTTGCCGATATTGAAGAATCCTTGCATCGCTTGGATAAAAGCCCATTTGATCATGATGCATGATCTTCTTTTAATGTAAATTTATTTTAATTGGAGGCTAATTACTTTACAATATTGTATTAGTTTTTCCATACATCAACATGTATCTGCCACAGATGTACACGTTTCCCATCATGAACCCCCCTCGCACATCCCTCCCCATACCATCCCTCTGGGTCGTGTGTGCTTTCCCAGTCTACACTGCTCAGGCTCTAGGTTGCTCTGCTAGGAACTGTCTGAGGCCGGTCCTGGACTGAGAGCACTTCCCAGGTCTAAGACATTCAGGTTAAGGTTCTTGGGTACTCCACAAAGGCACAGACTTAATTTGGCCTGTGTTTTGTGCCCTTTCCCAGTCTGAGCAGCTCAGGTGACCAGAAGCTTGGGAAGCTATGACTTATCACTTCCTCCGTCCCAGCCGCTCAGTTTTCTGGGTGTACAATGGGCACACCTTCTCAGGTGTGCTGTGTGTCTCCTCTGGGGAGCTGATCTCTGGCTGTGACTTTCCCGGCAGATGTCGACCATCCAGAATCCCAAGGAGTCTTGGTTAGCAAAGAAGCCTGCTTGCAGTTTGGTAGATGATGCTTCTCTTGGGCCATGATTGTCCCCTTCCAGATCTGGCTGCCCTCACCTGTCTGTCGTCAGTGGGGGATGGGCCGGTCCACAGCTAGCTACTCTAGTCCATCCTTTGTTCAGTGAGAGGGCCTGGCAGTGTTTTAGGTTAGGGCTTTTTGCGGGATACCTATCCCATAGTCTGGTTTGCTATCTCAAGTCAGTCCTTTCAGATTGCCCTTAGGGCATTCAGGTCCAGTCCTTACTCTAAGCAATGAAGCCCCTGCCTCCCTGCCCAGCCCCCTCATGCTAGTGCCGGATGTAAGCGTATGAGCAGCTTCTCCACTGGAAGTTGCCTTAGGCATGTAATCTGTGGGTTTAATTATTTATTTTTCCTCCTGGTAATGTTGCCCTCTGTTAATGTTCCAAGGCTCACCACAGATTTGCTGGTGAGTGTGTTTCCTGGTGTTTGGAAACTTCTCTCTTTTTTTAAGACTCCCTTCCGGGGATGGATCTGCATCCCTCCCTCGTTTATTTCTCTTTATATCTTTTGTCTTTTTTCCCCTATCTCCTTTCGAAGACAATGGGCTGCCTTTCTGGGTGCCTGACGTACTCTGCCAGCATTCAGTTGTTTTGTGTAATTTGCTCAGCGTTCAAATGTTCTTTCAATGAATTTGTGGAGGAGAAAGTGGTCTCCCAATCCTATTCCTCTATAATTTTAGGATCACCCCTGGAATCAACCTTTCTGACTTCAGATTATATTACAAAGCTACAGTCATCAAGAAAGTACTGATTGAAAAACAGAAATATAAATCAATGAAACAAGACAGAAGGCCCAGAAATAAACCCATGCAGCTATGGGTACCTTATTTTTGACAAATGAGGCAAGAATATACAATGTGGCAAAGACAACCTCTTCAATAAGTGGTACCAGGAAAACTGGACAGCTACATGTAAAGGAATGAAATTAGAACACTTCCTAACATGACCCACAGAGATCAACTCAAAATGGATTAAAGACCTAAATGAAAGACCAGAAATTATAAAACTCTAAGAGGAAAACACTCAATGACATAAATCAAAGCAATACCCTCTATGAGCCACTTTTGAGAGTAATGGAAATAAAAGCAGAAATAAACAAATAAGACTTGATGAAACTTAAAACCTGTTTCACAGCAAAGGAAACTATAAGCAAAGTGAAGAGACACCCCTCAGAATGGGGGAAAATAATAGCAAATGAAACAAGCATTAATTTCCAAAATATATGAGCACCTCATACAACTCAATTCCAGGAAAAAAACAAAAAACAATCCAATTAAAAAGAGGAAAAATGAAAACAGTGGTAAAAAACATAAACATACATTTCTCCAAAGAAGACATAAAGATGGATAACAAACACATGAAAAGATGCTCAATATTACTTGTTACTGTAGAAATGCATTTCAATACTACAATGAAATACCATCCGACACGAGTCAGATCAGATCAGATCAGTCACTTAGTCATGTCCGACTCTTTGCGACTTCATGAATCACAGCACGCCAGGCCTCTCTGTCCAACACCAACTCCTGGAGTTCACTCAGACTCACGTCCATCGAGTCAGTGATGCCATCCAGCCATCTCATCCTCTGTCGTCCCCTTCTCCTCTTGCCCCCAATCCCTCCCAGCATCAGAGTCTTTTCCAATGAGTCAACTCTTCGCATGGGGTGGCCAAAGTATTGGAGTTTCAGCTTTAGCATCAGTCCTTCCAAAGAACACCCAGGACTCATCTCCTTTAGAATGGACTGGTTGGATCTACTTACAGTCCAACGGACTCTCAAGAGTCTTCTCCAACGCAGCAGTTCAAAATCATCAATACTTCAGCGCTCAGCCTTCTTCACAGTCCAACTCTCAAATCCATACATGACCACTGGAAAAGCCATAGCCTTGACTAGACGGACCTTTGTTGGCAAAGTAATGTCTCCACTTTTCAATATGCTATCTAGGTTGGTCATAACTTTCCTTCCAAGAAGTAAGCGTCTTTTAATTTCATGGCTACAGTCACCATCTGCAGTGATTTTGGAGCCCAGAAAAAATAAAGTCTGACACTGTTTCCACTGTTTCCCCATCTATTTCCCATGAAGTGATGGGACCGGATGCCATGATCTTCGTTTTCTGAATGTTGATCTTTAAGCCAACTTTTCCACTCTCGTCTTTCATTTTCATCAAGAGGCTTTTTAGTTCCACTTCACTTTCTGCCATAAGGGTTATGTCATCTGGATATCTGAGGTTATTGATATTTCTCCTGGCAATCTTGATTCCAGCTTGTGCTTCTTCCAGCCCAGCATTTCTCATGATGTACTCTCCATAGAAGTTAAATAACCAGGGTGACAATTCACAGCCTTGACTTCCACCTTTTCCTGTTTGGAACCAGTCTGTTTTTCTATGTCCAGTTCTAACTGTTGCTTCCTGATCTGCATATAGATTTCTCAAAAGGCAGGTGAGGTGATCTGGTATTCCCATCTGTTTCAGAATTTTCCACAGTTTATTGTGATCCACACAGTTAAAGGCTTTGGCATAGTCAATAAAGCAGAAATAGATGTTTTTCTGGAACTCTCTTGATTTTTCCATTGGGTAGGTAAGTAAAATTTATATACATTAAAGTTTAACTGCAAGGGGAAAAGAACAGTAAGAAAAACAATTGAATAAATGTAGAAAAATTAATAATATGTTTAAAAAATTAAAATTAAAAAAAAAGGAGGAGAAAATGGAAACCTCCAGAGAACTGTAAAATCCCAATGCAGAGACAGAGGATTATATAAACAATAAAAAAAAAAAAAAGTGACTTTGCAAAAAAAATACTCAAAACTTTCATTAGATTTCATAGTACCAATAAAATCAACAACTACAGCAGACGTGGAGGAAATGGGGAAAAAAGGAAAATGAAAATTCAGTAGGCTCTGTAGAACAAGTCAAAACATAAGACTAATACTTGATTTTCTTGAGTCCCTGCTATCAGTCGTTTCCCTCTGGTAGGAAGGTTTTGGGTCTTCTTCCTCAGCCACACTGACCCTGGGGGTCCACTGTGGTTTTACGTCCATTTCTGCATGTGGATCATCCACTGGAATTTGCTCTGTGGCTGCCTTGGAGGACTTGGATCTGCCCCTGTGAGGGCCAGATGTGGATGTGCTGCTGCAAAGGGAGGCTGTTGACATGCAGCCTGTCATGTCATCTGATGCCTGCAATGGCTCCTCTGCCCCTTCCTTGCTTGCAGGCCCAAGAGCCTCTGGCAGTGAAGACTGGGGTGGCGATATAAAATACCCAGGGTCCCAGGGTTCTCTCACATTCCTCTGGCAGCATCTAATTCTACATGTGGCCGTGGTCATGCCCCCAGTCTGGGGCACCTGGAAGGGGCTGGACAAGACAAGAGAGCAGGCAGCCTGCACAGTTGGCCTGAAGGCTGCCATCACCCAGTGGTGAGTACTGGCTCCTTCTGGGAGGTGCCATGAGACTGAAGAAAGAGTTGAACGATGGCCTGGGGCAAGGTGTACATGCCAGGCCTGAAGCCCCAAGCACACAGTCCCTCTGGGTTAGGAGCTGTAAGCCATGCCCAGGATCCTGGGCCCAAATCTTGACCAACTGTGGAAAGGGTAGTGGACAGCACTTCCAGGGTCATGTCTCAAGCCCAGAGATAGTCACACTAGTCTTCTAAGGCTCCAGAGCCCCTACCTGGCCGACTCTGTTCCACTGAGCATATGCTTCCAATCACATTGCCTCTCTTGCATCTGGGAATACCCAAGTGCCCATTTCCTTTGATTTGGCCTGCAGAAATTCGAACCACAAGTTGCTGCTCCCATATCCAAAAAGCACACTCCTGTATCCCACTGGATCTTTAACCACAAAATGCTCTCCCAAAGTGTCCAGTGAAAATGCAAGGGTGCAAATTGGCTGGATCATTTCTTCCAGGGGATGGAGAGCTGGATGCTTTCTGGTTGATAGCAGAGTGTGTACAAATCTGTTTGCTACAGTTCAGCTCCTTTGCTCAGGGACCCCAGAGACATATGGTACAGATTTCTGTCTGTGTCTTTCTGTCTCTGATTCTGGCACACACTCTTTTTCTGATTATTTTCTGAGGATGTAGTAGGGGCTTGTGTCTGTGTGTCTCTGTCTCTCTAACTGGTGCTGTTGCCCTCTACCACTCTCTGGACACCAGAGCTCAGAAATACACTTCACCTTGGCATGAAGCCAAAGACCTCTCCTGCTATGCGAGTTGCACCCTTAGGAGATCAGACTTTGGCAGTCCACATATTTGGAGAATGCTTTTCCAAACTTAAACAGCAAATACCAGTGATCTCTGCTTAACCACAGAAGGAGACAGGCATCCCTCCCTCCCTAGAAATGTAGATATGAATGCTGTTCAGGATTAAGGCTGCTTGGCCACACTTTGGACAGAGGGAGAAATGGGGCATAGTCTTGCTAGCATGAGGGAACTCCCTGAACCTTTTTTGAACACCAGCCAGTGAGATATTAAGGTCAGCTCCCAATTAAGGGTCATGACTCACCTGTGCCAGAGGAATTGCCATCTGCCTATTTACCATACAGAGGGCCCTTCACTGTGGTTCTGTTCTCATCCAGCCTCCAGGTGAGAACACATCCCAGCCTACACAAACTCCCTAGCTATTTGGGAGTGGGAACAATGAAGAGGATCAGGCTAAGCTATCCTTTGTATAGTCTTGATACCCAAGCATTCTGCGAAGTATACAAAGTATGATGTTTCATATTGCAAAACTCTGCAGGTAGTAGCTGCTAATGTTACAGTGGCCTTCAGTCTCCCAGCACTTACAAAAAATTAAGGTGTGCTGCTTTACCTGGTCTTGTCAGAGGAAGAATGTTCCTGCCTTAAGAATGACAGAAAAGTCTTTGTAGTTGGTTGTCCAAGAGGCTGTAAACCATCCTCTTCTGTGCCTGGGAATCCACCCCATTCATTTTCTAGGCTCCTTTGCATCCTTACTGACCTCCCCCAAGTGCTTTATTCCTGCCTCTCCTTTCTGTCAGGTATGCAGGGAGTGCAGCATGGTTGGACGCAGCTTGCTCCCTCTGTAAGATCCTTGGACTACTTTTGCTGGCATCACTGCTTCTGCTGCTCCAGGGTTTATGTACCTCTAACAAGCTCCTTCATTTTTTTGCTGTCTGTTTTTTGCTATCCCCTGGCCAGGCCAATTCTGAGAGCTCACAAATACAGGTGTGCTGCCATGTACAACATACTCACAACTCTGAAAGGAAATCTGCAAATATACAGAGCTATAGGTCTACTTGTCCAGGATAATGAAATTTGTAATCACCTCACTTTTTTTTTTTTGTCTCTGTTACTTTCTTTCACATGTTTGTTGAATTAGTCAATGTCTTACCTGTATGATGTATCCTGGAAGGTTACACAATCCTGGGATTTGCTCATGAAAGGGACCGACCTGCAAAAGATGGTAGGCAGGGCTGTAAATTCTCCCCACGGAGACCTGAGTGATGTATGCTGTGTTCTGTATTCTCCCATCACCTTCAACAGTTCCACAGTGCCAATCACATTGGCATGATTCCATTGCCTATGCTTTCCACCCACAAACCACACAGAAATGGCCAGAGACTTTGGTCAAGCACCACTGACTTGCTAAGTGCCAAGGGTTTCTTTCTGTCGCCCTTGCTAGGCTCTGGTAACTGCTTATAGTTCAGGCAACTCTGCTAGCTGTTGGGCCAAGGGACTTCCAAGATGCTCATTTTGAATCCAGGGTCTCCGTGAGAGTCACATGGTGCAGATCTCCTTTAGGATACCCATGACAATACCAGAACTTCTGCTCCAGGAGACTGTCAGTACCCTCCCTGAGGTTCAGACCGACACCTTTGTCCATCTGCCCTCCATAGCCAAGGCTGAGGCTCTAGAGAGAGGGAAGAATTCACATCGACTTTTGGAAGGAGCAATGGGGTGTCTTTGGCAAGAATGCTTTTCACTAATTCCTGGAGCCTGAAAAGCAGCAGAGGTATCTGATGACCCCAGGGGCATCCCTGACTCTCCCTGTGATGAGTCCCTGCTTGCAAACAGCCCATCACCTTGCTTCATCCATGTTCCCTCACACACAGGCACACACTGACAGAGGGGCAAATGCATACAGCCCAGAATTGCTTTCTTCAACTTTCTGCATGGCCAGGTAAGATGGAAATGCACAGACAGATTCCACACCCATAACCTGTCTCTCCTAAGATGCCTGGGGTTTTATGCTGAGAGACTACCTTAGGATGTCATTTATCTTTCATGGTGCCATTATGAGTCACACTCACAGAGGGAGTGTGGTGGCTGGTCTTAGGCAGCACTAGCCCAGAACCTTCCCCTATCTCCTTCTCACATGTGTGGAACAAGTCTCCAGTGCAGCAAGTTCTCTTTCTGTGCCTCCCTCTTTCCATTCTTTGCCCTTTTGTAAAAGATCTTGGCCTCTTCACAATCCCAAGTCCTGGCCTAGTCCTGTCACCTGTTTCCATAAGGAATCCAATGTCCTAAAACCTGAGGGTTCCACAAGCAGCAGTTTTAAAGCTCCACACCATTGTATTTACTCTTGGTGAATACTCACACTCTCTACCCCCACTTACTGATAAAAACACACAACAACACAGCAGAAAGTGTGAGCTTATTTATGTCTCTTGATGTAATTTATATCTCTTGATGGAATTGTCACTAGCCATCCTTTCCTCAATTCTGTCCTGGACAGGGGTCCCTTGGAGATATATTGACCAGTCTCTCCCAATCTGTGGATACGCCCAGTCTGTGAACACACATATGTGCAAGGCACAAGGATACAAACAGGGAACACAGATGTTTCAGTTGCTAAAAATGCCTGTGTATAGCAATATGGGAGATGGCATCAGTAGGCATCATGTCCTGCATGTTGGGATCCCTGTCCATTTCTTCCCTCAGAACTTCAGTATTACTTCCAGCCAGCCTTAAGACATTTCCAGGTTTGCCTGTATGCAGGCAGAGAAATGTCAAGCAGTGGATGTAGAAATTTATAGAAGACCCCAAAATGAGCACAAAAGTGCAATGGGATACAGGAGACAAACCGGTTCCAACTATTGGGGTTTCCCAGGAGGAGAGGCAGCAGTGAAGAGCCAGGCAATCTCAAAATCATTGAGAAGCAGGAGGCCTGGAGGTGTCAGGACCTAGGAAAGGATGAAGTTGATGAAGGTTCCTCATTCACCCTGCCTCTATCAGAATCACCTAGGACTCTTATGCTGTAACCACAGCTGCTTCCTATGTGAACTTGGACCCAAGAAGTCCACATGCATCCAGTTTCAGCCTATCACCTGGTACTTGCAGGACCCGATCAGGCTCCACATCCAGCCTGCATGAGCCTGAGATACCCCATTTGGAAAAGAAGAAAGTCCTGACTTCTACACAGCTGCCTCTTCAGGGGCCACCTCCTGATCCTCTCACAACCCATGCTTCTGTCAGTTACCTCTCATGGCATGATCTTTCTTCCCACTTGGGAAGTAATGGGAAGTAGTACTGCAGAATATGGACAAACAACCCCAGCCACTGCCATACCATCAGACATACTCATGAGTCTCAGTTCTTCAGTTTTCTGAAATGTTCTTCACTTCAGTGTTCTTCAGTGTGTCTTCAGACATACTCACATGTTCTCCTGTGTTCTACAGCACCTGAGGTTTTCTCCATTCTCCAAGGTAGGGTCTGCTTCTGACTGCTTCTAAACTGTGCCTGACCTGTGTGTCTGTGTAGTGGTATGTCACTGTTTAGAATGTCAGGGATCTGCAGTCCCTGTGGCAAGTCTTGTCAGCAGGCAAATGTGTATGTGTGTCATCTGTGCATATATGAAAGTCTCTGTCTGTGTTTAGCAAGAAAGCTCTGGGTCTATGACTTACTCCCTGTCTTCACAAGGGGTAGTGTGGATATGTCTGCAGACGTCAAGCACTCAGAGTATATGAGGAGACCAGCCCCTTCGAGATCCACCTGGCATGTGGACAATCTTGTGCTTCCACACTGCTCTCCTGGGAACAACTACAGGGGCTCTGACTGAATGGTATGCGTTGTGGGATTCCTGGATCTCCACTACTTTCTGGGATCATCTACAATTACAATAATAACTCTCCAGATATGCTTATCTGGCTATAAGCATACTGTCACTGGTCATCCCTGTCATAGAGTCCCTGCCACTGGGTACTGCTCCTCTTTGATGTAGGCCAAAGGAGTCTCCAAAAATAATGGCTGAGAAACCTAGAGGTGTGGTGGACCAGCCCAGACTTCTGCTCTCACTGTCTTTGGAACTCGCCAGTTCCCTAGGCCCCACTTATCTTGGCCCCCCTCGACTTGTTTGTGCCCTCATCTCCATTCCCTCTCCTCCAGCTCCCTCTCCTTCTGAGTGCCCAACCCAAGGATTTGCAGTCAGGATACAGCTTTGACCCAGAAGCCAGGGATTCCCGGGATTATGGCCCTTCTCTAAGCCAAGTGACCCTTCTGTTTCCGGTGGTTATTCCACCTGAGTCAAACCTAGGTCCTGCATTCTTTCTTATGCCCAGAGCTCAGCCCCACCTGCAGGATTGCCAGTACCTTCAGTCCTTCAAGTGGTGGACAGTCACTTGGGTCTCCTGGTCTTGCATGTTCCTGGCACTGCTACTCTGGCTTCTCCTCATGCTCCTGCAGGACAGCTGCTCCTGCTCCACATCCACCACCATATACACCTTCTTCATGATGTCTTCCAACAGCAGCTGGAAGTCCTGCACAATCCCCACCATCTCTGACTTCTCCAGGGCTGTGCTTTCCTCCACTAAATGCATCCTGAAGGGGTCGGCCTCCTCACCTGGTGCACTGCCTTACATTGCAACATCCCAGATGCCCCCACTGAGCTGTCAGGTCACAGGGCTCCTACGCCCTGAAGACCTGGCCTCAAAACTGAGATGATACAGGGTCCTGGGTTCTCCTGCCTTCCGCTGGCAGTGTCTCACTCTCCACGTGTTTCTGGATTTTTTTTTCAACCTAGGGCAACTGGGAGGGTCTGGACATGAAAGCACAGCAGGTGGCCTGCACAGCTGATCCCCAGGATGCAGTCACCAAATGGTGAGACCTGGCTCCTTCTGGGGGTCCCTTGAGACTGAAGAAAGCAGTGGGCGACAGCCTGGGCAAGATGTGAATGCTGGGTCTGATCCCACTGGCAACCAGGCCCCCAGGGCTGTTGGAGCTGTGAGCCACACCCAGACCCTAGGCAGCAAATCAATAAGAGGGTAATGGACGACAGTCTCCACATTCTTGCCCCTAGTTGTGAGGGAGTGGCCCCTGCATCCCCTGTGGCCACCTCTGCTCCCCTGAGTGGATGCCTCCAGTCACTTTGCTTGTCTTGTATCTGGCACCAGATGGGTACCTTCTACAATTGACTTGGCCTCTGGTATTTTGAACCATGGGTTCCTACTCCCATATCCAAAAAGCACACCTCCACATTTCACAGGACTTTTAACAACTGGGTGCTCTCCCAATGTATCCAGTGAAAGGCAGGGGTACAGTATGGCTGGATAGTTTACTCTAGTGGACAAAGAACCAGATGATAGGGGAGTGGTTGCAAATCCACCTGTTTGCTACAGTTCAGCTCCTTTGCTCAGGGGTACCAGAGACATATCATACAGAGCTCTCTGTGTGTCTCTCTTGATTCTGGCACATACTGTTTTCCTACCTATTTTCTAGTGTGTAGTAGGGTTTGTGTCTGTGTCTCTGCCTCTCTAACTGGTGTTGTTGACCTCTACCACTCTCTGGACACCAGAGCTCAGAAAAGACTTGTAATCTTGGGATAAAGCCAAAGTCCTTTCCTCCTGTGTGAGTCTCACCTATGGGGGATCAGACTTTGTTTGTCCACACATGTGGAGAACACTTTCTCAAACTTGAGCAGCAAATACCAGCAATCTCTTCTGAACCACAGGAGACAGATGTACCTCCCACCCTCACATGGTAAACATGAACAATGTTCAGGATTAAGGCTACTTGGCCACACTTTGGATAAATTGAGAAATGGGACATGCTTTTGCTCGCATGAGGGAATTCCCTGAACCTTGTTTGAACACCAGCCAGTGAGATGTTCAGGGCAACTCCCCATTAAAAGCCAAGACTCAAGGGATGCCAGAGGCATTGAAGATGTCCATTTACCATTTAGAGGCCCTTTCAAAGTGGTTCTCTTCTCATCCAGCCTCTAGGTGAGAACACATCCAACTCTATCCCATCTCTCTGGGACAGAGTGACCAAAATCAGCAAGAGAACCAACCTAAGCCATCCTTTGCACAATCTTGATACCCATACATTCTGCAAAGAGTATAAAGAATGATGTTTCAAACTGGGAAACTGCTTATGCTAAAGTGCCTTTCAGTCTCCCAATGCTTATATAAAAGACAAGGTGTGCTCATGCACTTTGTAATGTCAGAGAAAGAATGCTCCTGCTCTAGAATGATAGAAATGAATTTGAAGCTGGTGTCCAAGCATTTGTATGTCCCCCCTCTTCTGTGCCTGAGAACCCACCCCATTTTGTTTCTAGGTTCCTTTGTATCCTCACTGACTTCCCTCAGGTGCTTTCTTCCTGTTTCTGTCTTATGTCAGGAGCCATGTTTCCATGTAAGGCTTGCTGCTGCTGCTGCTGCTGCTGCTAAGTCACTTCAGTCATGTCAGACTCTGTGGAACCCCATATATGGAAGCCCACCAGGCTCCCCCATCCCTGGGATTCTCCAGGCAAGAACACTGGAGTGGGCTGCCATTTCCTTCTGCAATGCATGAAAGTGAAAAGTGAAAGTGAAGTTGTTCAGTTGTGTCCGACTCTTAGCGACCTCATGGACTGCAGCCTACCAGGTTCCTCCCTCCATGGGATTTTCCAGGCAAGAGTACTGGAGTGGGTTGCCATTGCTTTCTCTGAAGGCTTGCTACCTCAGTGAAATCCTTGGACTTGTTTTGCTGGCCTCAGTGCTTCTGCTGCCCCAGAGTCTATATACCTCACACCAACTCTTTCATGTTTTTGGAGTCCATTCTTCCATCATATCTCCAGTCAAGTTCTGACAAATCACACACATGTTCTGGCATGCACACACACATACACTCAACTCTGAAAAGAACCTTGAACATTTACAAAACTAGAGGTCTACTAGTCCAGGATATGGAATCAGTAAGCGCCTCCTCTATTTTTGTCCCAGTCATTTTCTTTCCCTGTTCATCAGTCAAGTTAATGCCCTCTTCTACCTTTATGACTTATCCTGGAATGTTACACAATTTTGGGATTTGCTTCTGGGCTGAGGGAACCTGCAAAGAGGGCATCAGTGTTCTAAGGGCTCCCCATAGAGAGCTGAGTGATGTGAACATGTGTTCTCTCTTCTCCCATCACTTTGGAGAGGTTAACAGTGCCAATCATATGTTTCCTTCCCTGTGTTTTCCTTTCAGGAATGACACAGAAATAGCAAGGAGCTTTAGTGTGAGATGACTTGGAGCACTATTTTCTCAGCCTGCACCTCTCAAATTCATTACTTGTCAATGTTGTGCTCTCATCACAGACCCAGCAGCCCCTCAAGCCTATATGGGTCCTATGACTATCTGAAAAAGGTTATCTTGGCTATTTGTAACTATGTACTTTTCTGTTTGCAACTATTTTCATGTTCCCCAAGGATTATCTCCCTGTATAAGTAAAAGGCCAAGTAGATTCCTGGTCCTCTAAAAGTTCAAAGAGAATGTGACAGTTCTAATACTCTGACACAATGTCATGAAGAAAGTTCCTATGGATCAAAAGGGTCTATTCTGAAATAAGGTACTGAAAGTGATGTTGAAAAGGTACTGAAATCACCCTTCCTATCAGCTTTTCAGTTTACTACCTACATACACAGATACCACACAGGGAAGGTACCCTGGGAAACCTGTACACGTTGGGCCCACAGTTCACACCTCCCTTAAAAAGAATGCTTTATTTCTCTCCCAAATGAACCAAGATGGCTTAATTCCACCCCAGGCCTCTCTGACTTGCTATATGCCAATGTTCTCTTTCTGCTGCCCTTGCTAGGCTGTAGGCAGCTCAGGCATCCTTGCTAGCTTACAAGTCCACAGTCCATAGGACCCAGTTCTCAGTTTGGATAGGGGACATCCAAGACACTCACTTAGAATCCAGAGTCCCCATGAGAACTGTGTTGAGTAGATCTCCTTAGGATCCCTATGACAAAATCAGAGATTCTGCTCCAGTAAGACTGCCAAAAACTTCCTTAGGTGCAGACCCATGCCATTGCTCCTCTGTCCTCCATAACCAAGGACAAGACCTCAGAGAAAGAAAGAAGTTTATGTCAGGACTTTGGACATGAGCAGTGGGACATCTTCAGCAGGACAGCTATTCACTAATGCATGATGCCTAAAACCAACAGTCTCTGAATTTCCCCATCTCTCACTGCCCCAGGGTCCCTGCAAGCAAAGAACCCACCACCTTTGCTTTACCTGTTCCAAACATCACAAGCACACACCAGCAGATGGGCACACATATGCACCCCACACCTGTGTTTTCTCACCTTTCTGTACTGCCAGATAGGCTGGAAGTGCCAGGGTTAGATTTCACATTTACACCCTGTCTCTCCTAGGATGCATGGTGTTGCACACTGAGCCTAACTTAGCATACCACTTTTCTAACATGGTTCCAATGTGTGCTACACTCAGGGAGGCAGTGTGCTGGCTGACAGGTTGATCCTAGGTGGCACTAGCCCAGGACCCTCCCATGTACCCTTCACACATGGGTGGAACAAGCCTCTAGTGCATCAGACTCTCTTTCTGTGTCTCTTCTTTCCAGTCTCTGGTCCTTCTACAGAAGAATCTTGACCTATTCACAATCATGGACCTCCCCTCGCTATGTCCATCGTTTTCATAGGACAGTTAATGACACCACAGAATAATGGGTTTAGAGGTAGTGATTTAGTGGTAGAGCCCCTCACCACTTTATTTACTCTGATTTACTCTTCATTTATTCCTCAAACCTTCCACCCTCACTTACCAATACAAACACGCACAACAACACAGCAGAAACTTTGAGCTCTTTATGTCTGTTAACATAATTGCAGATTTGTGGGCCCACTCTCCAAAGTTTTCACCATGCTTTCTTCATTCCTATCCTAGACAGGGGCACAGCAGAAATGCATCTACAAGTCTCTCCTAGTATGTGGATGTCTAATGCCTTCTCTTTTGGTTGGTCCACATCTCATGTCTTTTGCCTTCATTTCTGTGTCTTCAGTGGGCTAGACACATGCAGACACACACACAAACAGGTGACACAAGCACATGCATGTGCTGCTGCTAAGTCCCATCAGTTATGTTTGACTCTGTGTGACCCCATAGATGGCAGCCCACCAGGCTCCCCCATCCCTGAGATTCTCCAGGCAAGAACACTGGAGTGGGTTGCCATTTCCTTCTCCAATGCACAAAAGTGAAAAGTGAAAGTGAAGTCGTTCAGTCATGTCCAACTCTTAGCCACCCCATGGACTGCAGTCTACAAGGCTCCTCTGTCCATGGGATTTTCCAGGAGAGAGTACTGGAGTGTGGTGCACACATATTGAATGGCACAGGGACACAAACAGGCAACACATGAGCCAGTGCACAAGGACCAGTGGTTCATACGAAATTTAGAGATTTCCATATTTCTTACAGGAACATCTCCATTCTGGTCTTCCAATATGAAATACAAAGAAGTCCAAGGAGTATTAGTGATTAGATTTTGATATAGGAAATATAAAGAATTCCATCTTTCATGGCAGAAACTCATTATCTTGATATATGTATGAGAAATACAAAGAATTCCATATCTCATGAAGAAACAGAGGGCTCATATTTTCATTTGTAAAACAGAAATCATTCCAATACCATATTCGTTCTATGCATCATAAGAAAACCAATGCCAAGATTTTCATGTGTTAAATATAGAGAATTCCATATTTAATGTAAATATCACCACCCATATTTTCAGCTATGAAGTATGGAGAATTTCCTGTTTTCTGTAAGAAAATCCTCATAAAGTGTAATACAAGATATTCACTATTTCATGAAGTAAAATCAGCATCGAAATTTTCATGTCAAAATATAGAATACTGCAGTTTTAACTGAGAAAAATTATGACTGGATATCAGGTGTGACTTATAGAAAATTCTATATTTTATATAATAAAATCAGTGTTTAGATTTTGATATCTGAAATATGCAGAATTCCAGATTAGATGAGGGGAAATCAGCACCCAGTTTTTTGTACTCATATACAAAATGCTCAGTACCTCCTATAGCAAAATTTGAGCAGATATTTTCATATGTGATATAGAGTATTTTATATTTCATGTAAAAAATGGATGGCCAGATTTCAGATATGATAGAGAATTCTACATTTCATGTAGGTAAATTTGCACCAATATTTTCACATATGACATATAGGAAGTTCCATATTTTTTGTAGGAGTGTCTGGATCAAGTTTTCCTTATAAGAAACAAGAAAAAAATTCCAAAGCCATGTATGAAAAATCTGTTCACAGATTTCTGTATGTTAAATATAGAGATTTCACATTTCATATAGGAAAATTTGTTCCCAGTTTTCTATAAAATTACATATTTATGTCTCAGTTGAGTTCACTTCAGTTCAGTCACTTAGTTGTGTCCAAATCTTTGCGACCCCTTGAACCATAGCACGCCATGCCTTCCTGTCCATCACCAACTCCTGGAGTCCACACAAACTCATGTCCATTGAGTCGGTGATGCCATCCAACCATCTCATTGTCTGTCATCCCCTTCTCCTCCTGCTTTCAATCTTTCCCAGCATCAGGGTCTTTTCCAATGAGTCGCCCCTTCACATCAGGTGGCCAAAGTATTGGAATTTCAGCTTCAAAATCAGTCCTACCAATGAGAACCCAGGACTGATTTCCTTTAGGATGGACTGGTTGGATCTCCTTGCAGTCCAAGGGGCTCTCAAGAGTCTTTCCAGCACCACAGCTCAAAAGCATTAATTCTTCAGCACCCAGCTTTCTTTATAGTCCAACTCTCACATCCATACATGACTTGGAAAAACTATAACCTTGACTAGACGGGCCTTTGTTGGCAAAGTAATGTCTCTGCTTTTGAATATGCTTTCTAGGTTGGTCAAATTTTCCTTCCAAGGAGTAAGCATCTTTCAATTTCATGGCTGCAATCAACATCTGCAGTGATTTTGGAGCCCAGGAAAAAAAAGTCAGCCACTGTTTCCAGTTTCCCCATCTATTTGCCATGAAATGATGGGACCAGATGCCATGATCTTAGTTTTCTGAATGTTGAGCTTTAAGCCAAATTTTTCACTCTCCTCTTTCAGCTTCAAGAGACTCTTTAGTTTTTCTTTACTTTCTCCCATAAGGATGGTGTCATCTGTATATCTGAGGTTATTGATATTTCTCCTGGCAATCTTGATTCCAGCTTGTGCTTCCTCAAGCCCAGTGTTTCTCCTGATGTACTCTGTCTATAAGTTTAATAAGCAGGGTGATGATATACAGCCTTGATGTCCTCCTTTTCCTACTTGGAACCAGTCTGTTGTTTGATGTCCAATCTTAGTTAAGATTTTCATATGTGAACTATACCAAATCCCTTACATCAATATAGCAGAAATATCATTGCTCCAATTATCATCTAAAAATGCATATGATTCCATATTTTATGTAGGAAACTCTGTACACTGATTTCCACACATGAAACACAGAATTCCCTATTTTGCATTTGAAAATCTATGTCCATGAAAGCCATGTTAAGATTTTCATTTGTGTTGTATAGGGAATTTAATGTTTAATGTAGGAAAAATGTCCATATTTTCAAAGGTTTAATGCAGAGAATTCCATATAAACTGTGAAATGTACACACAGATAATTCATTAATGTAAAAAATATAATATTTTATTCAGGATAAACTTTTTCCAGATTTTAATACTGTGTATTCAATATATCATACAGGAAAATATGTGCCTGGATTTCCAAATGAGAAATATATAGCCCTCTAGGGGTGAAATACATATCTCTTGTATATATATATACATACAACAATAACATGCATATTTTTATATGTGAACTATAGAGTATTCCATAGGTATATCAGGAAATTTGTGTCTGAGTGTCGTATCTTCATTTAAAATGCAAAATATATCAAGTTTCATGTAGGATAATCTCTACCTAGTTTTCCATGTGTAAAATGTACAAATATACTATTTCATGATTGAAAATTTGTCTCAGATTTTCATATTTGAACTATAGAGAATTACACATTTCATGTCAGAAAACCTTAATGGAGATTTTCACATAGAATATATATAAAATTCCATACTTCAACCAGGAAAATGTATGCTCAAATTTTCTTACATGGGATATACAGAATTCCATATTTCTATAGGAAAAAATGCTTACAGATATCCAGATAGAAACATAAAATAATCAGTATATCATGATAAAAAATGTATAGCTAGATTTTCAAACATGAATTACACATTTCATATTTCATGTAGAAAAATATGCACCCATAATTTATTGAAATGTGAATAATTACATATTTCATTCAGGAAATTCATCATTCATGTTTACATGTTCATGAAGCATGGTTGCTTGTTCTCTGGACAATCCACAGGAATAGGGTGGAGAGGTAGATGGGAGGGGCTGGAGGTTGTGCAGGACACAGGTATACTTTTGGCAAAACTATCCCAATATTGTATAGCCTCTAGTGAAAATAAATAACTGGGTTTCCCTGATATCTCTGCTGGTAAAGAATCTGCCTCCAACGCAGGAGACCTTGTTTGGTTTCTGGATTGGGAAGGTCCACTGGAGAAGGGATAGGCTACAGACTCCATTATTCTTGAGCTGCCCTGTTGGTTCACCTGGTCAAGAATCTGCCTGAAATACGAGAGATCTGCATTTCACCCCTAGATGGCTAAATTCCATGGAGAAGGGAAAGGCTGACACTCCAATATTCTGTCCTGGAAATTCCATGGAGTCCATGTGAGTCAAACAGTAAGGCACAACAGAATAACTTTCCTACCTTCATTTTAATATAAAGAAATTAATTTAAATTATTAACAAAGCAAGAGGGGGGAAAAAGTAAAAGTAACTTTTCTGAGATGTCTATGGTGACCTAAATGGGAAGACAATAATAAATGAAGAGATCTATGTATGCATATAAATTATTCATTTTGATGTACAGCAGAAAGTAATGCAACATTGTGAAAAAACTATACTAAAAAATTGTTTTAAAATATTACAATGCAACTATACCTTCAGCAGTGAATAAATGGTTCCCCCATTTACAATATATATGTTGTTGAGAACTTTATCCTAAGTAAAATATTTCATTTCAGTTCAGTTGCTCAGACATGTCTGACTCTTTGCCACCCTATGAACTGCAGCACATCAGGCCTCCCCATCCATCACCAACTCCTGGAGTTTACTCAAACTCATATCCATTGATATGAGATGGTGATGCCATATAACCATCTCATCCTCTGTCGTCCCCTTCTCCTCCTGACCTCAATATTTCCCAAGTTCAGTGTCTTTTCAAATGATTCAGCTATTCACATCAGGTGGCCAAAATATTGGAGTTTCAGCTTCAACATCTGTCCTTCCAATGAACACCCAGGGCTGATTTCCTTTGGGATGGACAGGTTGGATCTCCTTCCAGTACAAGGGACTCTCAAGAATCTTATCCAACACCACAGTTCAAAAGCATCAATTCTTCAGGGCTCAGCTTTTTCACATTCCAATGCTCACATCTATACGTGACTACTGGAAAAACCATAGCCTTGACTAGATGGACCTTTGTTGGCAAAGTAATGTCTCTGCTTTTTAATATACTGTCTAGGTTGGTCATAACTTTCCTTCTAAGGACTAAGTGTCTTTTAATTTCATGACAGCAATCACCACCTGCAGTGATTTTGGAGCCCCCCACCTCAAAAAAAAAAATAAATAAATAAATAAATAAAGTCAGCCACTGTTTCTGCTGTTTCCCCATCTATTTGCCATAAAATGATGGGACCAGATGCCATGATTTTATTTTTTCTTGATTGTTGAGCTTTAAGCCATCTTTTCACTCTCCTCTTTCACTTTCATCAAGAGGCTCTTTAGTTCTTCTTTACTGTCTGCCATAAGGATGGTGCCATCCGCATATCTGAGTGCTGGAAGCCAGCACGGGAGTTCCCACCCATGACAAGGTCATGTGGGAGAGCCCTGACGGGCAAGACAAGATAGGGCTCAAGGGCCCCCCTGGATCTGCCTGAATGTCTACACCAAAACCAGAATCTGTCTGTTTTACTATTTCATGACTTTCACCAACTCCTTTGACATTTACAGGGGGCTAACCCCGACCACCTTTCTCTGTAAGAAAATCAACTTAGAGCTCTAGTTAATAAGTCTCCAGGGTACAATAGGTGTGTTTCAATTCAAATTCCTCAGAAGGCTTTCTAACCTGCTTGACAAGTTTCTGGACTCTTACAATTATGCATGTGATTGTTCATAGCCTCCCAACCATGAGAGGCAAGGGAAGTTTAAGATATTCTAACAATGCAGAGCCTCTCGGGGAGTTAGAAATTGTTAAAATAGAACTAATAGAGGATTTCTTTGTTGAGCTAATGCCTGCTGCCAAGTTTCCATATCCTTTACTCACTGTGTCCCTGGGAGTGTATTGATTAATATAGTTGGTATATAGAAACATAAGTAGAAGCTTTAATGTTAATAATAACTTAGACCCTTGAGATAATAAATTATTCCCTTGATTATCCCCCACTGCACCTTTGTCCTATAGGAATACAACTCTATCTAGTGCTTTCAGGGAGTGGCACCATACTTTAAGAAAAATCATCTCTGGAGAAAATAAATTTTTCTGGTTGACTAAATTTTATCAGAAGAATGTTAGCAGGTCTCCTTACCAGAAAATGATGTAAATCACCTAAAGCTTTTGTAAATGATAAGTTTGCAGAAAGAAAGCCTGGTTCCGATAAGGGTCAAGGACTGCTGATCTTGCATGACTTTGCATCCCCTATTATCTTCTATGTACAACTTAGGGTATAAAAACTACTTGGAAAAATAAAGTTGTGGAACTTGCTCAACAGGCTTGGTCTCCCCGTGTCATTCTTGCTTTCGTTTCTCTCCTATTCTTCGCTGTTCTTCCTTAAGGGTGAATGACTGGAGCGTGGGGGCTCTCTGAGACCACTTACTTGCCTGGGCTTCTAAGACCCACTCGAGAAGGTACCCAGTGTGGGGCACCTTCCGTGATTCAAGAGACTGCTTGCAGCCTCCGTGGTCAGGGCAAGTTCGGTGTCATGGACTTTATTGGTTTCCCACGTAAACCAGTCATATCAAGCCTCTGATCTCTCTGTTGTGCCATCCTTTTCGCTAACACCGTCCTCCTGAGGGAATCCTTGGATCCAACCAGGGCTGGACCCCAGCATCTGAGGTTAATGATATTTCTCTTGGCAATTTTAATTCCAGAGTGTGCTTCTTCCAGCCCAACGTTCTCATGATGTATTCTGCATATAAGTTAAATAAGCAGGGTGACAATATACCTCCTTGATGTATTCCTTTTCTATTTGGGACCAGTCTGTTGTTCTATGGCCAGTTCTAACTCTTGCTTCCTGACCCGCATACAAGTTTGTCAGGAGGCAGGTCAGGTGGTCTGGTATTCCCATCTCTTTCAGAATTTTTCACAGTTTGTTGTGATCCACATAGTCAAAAGCTTTGACATGGTCAATAAAGCAGAAATAGATGTTTTCCTGGAACTCTCTTGCTTTTTTGATGATCCAGAGGATGTTGGCAATTTGATTTCTGGCTCCTCTGCTTTTTCTGAAACTAACTTGAACATCCGGAAGTTCATGGTTCACGTATTGCTGAAGTGTGCCTTGGAGAATTTTGAACATTACTTTACTAGCGTGTGAGATGAATGCAATGGTGTGGTGGTTTGAGCATTCTCTGGCATTGCCTAAAAGTATATTTCAGTGAGAGGAAGATAAAAACTTTATCATCACATGACACTGTTAATTAAAATACCTGGTTTATGGAAACAGAATAAAATGTGGTTTTCTGGGGCTAGTGGAAATGGACTCTGATGATCCAAGTTACAAACTTTTAGTCATAGGTTGACTAATCACACTACGGATGATACTGTAATAGGGGCAGGATGGACATGGAGCTGCAGCCCTTAGCTCAAGACCATTAGTGATGTCAGAAGTCCAGCTTCACCAACAGTCAGCCTGTCAGGAGTGTAGTAAAAGATATAGTGCAACCTTTGTCCATGGCCCTCCAGACTCTCTGGTGTTGGGCTGGGTAGTGGGCTGCAGAGGCTGGGGAAAGACTAAAGGCTGTGATTTGAAGAGTTGGTGATGGACACGGAGGCCTGGCATGTTGTGAGTCATGAGTTCACAAAGAGTTGGACACAATTGAGCAACAGAACTGAACTGAAAGCCCTTGCTTGAGCTACTTGCTGGCCTCGCCCAGGGTTGGTAGCAATAGCTAACCTCTTCCATCGCTACCCCCCTTGTCCTAGTGGCTGCGCCAATCTGCATGACTCAAAATCTTTGGAACTGGCCCGCTTTTTGGTGAGAATGAGGAGACTCAGGGTCAGCTGCTTACCAAGCAACTAACTCTCTCATTGAACATGGTTGGGCAGGGTATGAGGACCTTGGTAAGGGGAGGGCACAGACAACTGCCTCTTCAGCAGAGATTAGGCACTGGTGGGAATACAAAGACTAGATGCTGGATGAATGCTCCCAGACAGGATAACTAGCCTGCCCAGGGACACCCTCCTCCTAACCAAGACATTGGAAGGTGAAAGTCATGCTTGGAATTTTTCCTTTCAACATAGGGAATGTTTTGCTAGATGTTTACAGGAACACAATTACCTCACTCTGACCTTACTTAAAAAACAGAGGACCCATCACCAAGAGGTTTGTAACTGCTAATCACACCCATCCCTCTCCACTTTCCACAGTAAGTGGGCTTTGCTGAAAACTTTAGGGGATTGCAGAATTTTTAAATGTATATGCCTCCTGTTTCCTTTCATGGCCCAACCATAAAACTCTCTCTGCTTTAAACTGAACTGTTCTGCTATTGCTTGGCCTAACAATATTGTGTACAGTGGTATTCACTAAGAGCGGCACTTTCTCTCTCAATTCTGTCTAGGTAACAGACAATCTGAGATAAAGCCTCATTCCAAACCACATTTAATCATTAAAGTATGTGCATTTTATCATTGTTCTGTAGAAAGCAAATACTAATGGCTACCTCAAATACTAGGTGAATTTAGAACAAAGTAACTGTGACATATGTTGTGATCAGGTCTTATTTGAAGAATACGTATTATTCTGAAAATTTTATAATGAAATGTGCTTGCTAGGATCAGTTCAATTGCTCAGTCAGGTCTGAATATTTGTGAACCCATGACTGCAGGAAGTCAGGCTTCCCTGTCCTTCCACATCTCTCAGAGATTATTCAAATTAATACCCATTGAGTAGATGATGTCATCCAACCATCTCCTTGACTGTCATCCCCTTATTCTCCTGCCATAGATCTTTCCCAGAATCAGGGTCTTTTCTGTAAAAATCTGCTCTTCACATCAGGTGACCAAAGTATGGTAGCTTCTGCTTTAGCATCAATACTCTCAATGAATATTCAGGACTGATTACCTATAGAATTGATTGGTTTGACCTTCTTGCTGTCCAAGGAATTCTCAAGATCTTCTGTAACACCACAGTCCAAAAGCATCAATTCCTCAGCACTGAGCTTTCTTTATGGTCCATCTATGTATGTCCATTAAAAAAACCATAGCTTTGACTATATGGACCTCTGTTAGTAAAATAATGGGTCTGCTTATTATTATACTGTCTAGGTATGTCACAGGTTTTCTTCCAAAGTGCAAGAATCTTTTAATTTTTTGTCTGCAGTGATTTTGGAGCTCAAGAAAATAAAGTATGACACTATTTCCATCCCCATCCTCGCATCTATTTACTATAAAGTGATGGAATTGAATCCTACAATCTTAATTTTTTGAATATTGAGTTTTAAGCCAGCTTTTTCACTCTCCCCTTTCACTTTCAACCAGAGGGTCTTTAGGTTACTTCTCTTTCTCCCATAAGGTTGGTGTCATCTGAATATCTGTGGTTTTTGATGTCCCTCCCTGCAATCTTGATTCAGCTTGTGCTTCATCCAGTCTGGCATCCTGCACGATGCATTCCCCATGTGAGTTATATAAGCAAGATGATAACATTCAGACTCGACTCGACGTACTCCTTTCCCAATTTGGAAACAGTCTATTGTCCAAGTCTTGTTTTAAATGTTGCTTCTTAACCTACACACATGTTTCTCAAGAGGTGGGAATGTGGTCTGATATTCCCACATTTTAAAGAAATTTCCAGTTTGTTGTGATCAGTTCAGTTCAGTTCAGCCGCTCAGTCGTGTCCAACTCTTTGCCACCCCATGAACTGCAGCACACCAGGCCTCCCTGTTCACCACCAACTCCTGGAGTTCACTCAAACTCATGTCCATTGAGTCGGTGATCCAGCCATCTCAGCCTCTGTCGTCCTCTTCTCCTCCTGCCCCCAATCCACTTTAGCATAGTCAATAGATCATATGTTGAATGGGGAAAAAATAAATAAATAAAAATAATACACAAACATAAAATACATTTTTTTTGTCCTTGTGGACTTTTAGTGTTTTGCTTACCATGTGCATCACACTATGATTTAATACTTATTCAATAATAGAAATGTTTTCTTTCCATTATGACTCTGTGGAGAGGATTTCTTGACTGGGGAGAAATTTTGTTTTCATCTGTGTTACTCAAAACTACCAATTTTTCTTGTGCAACTGCTTTTTAGGTTGGGGAATTCTGGTTATTGGGGTGAAATCTGGGAGGCAGATGAATATACAGTTGGCAAAGAATCTGCCTACAATACAGGAGACCTTGGTTTGATTCCTGGGTCAGGAAGATCTCCTGGAGAAGAGATAGGATATCCACTCCAGTATTCTTGTGCTTCCCTTGTGGTTCAAATGGAAAAGAATCAACCTGAAATGTGGATGACCTCGGTTTTATATCTGGGTTGGAAAGATCCCCTAGAAAACGGAAAGGCTACCCACTGACCTGGAGAATTCCATGGGCTAGTCCATGGGGTCTCAAATGTTAGACATAATTGAGCGACTTTCACTTCACTTTACTTCACCTCATCAAGTGGAAAAAAGAAAATCAATATTATGAATAAATTGTATTATCTTCAAGTTTGTATGTTGAGAACTTAAATCTCTACTTTGTAGGCAGTCTAAACGAGAGCAAATGGTTATTTCTTCCTGATCTTATTAGGAAATAGGACCTCTAAATAGGCAGATGGGTAAGTATGACTAGTTCTTTATAAGAAAGGGGGATCAGTCAGAGACACACAGGGCATTACTATGTGAAGACAAAGCCAGAAGTTGTCCGGTTACAATCAAAAAGAGGCCTCAGAAGAAAATAAACATGCTACCACTGATTATTGCCTTGATCCTCAGAAGTTTGTGAAAACATTTATTTAAACTACCTGGTATAGGGCACCTTGTTATGGTTACCCTAGCAAAACAATACACTTGCTTTGAAAAAAGGCTTTCAATTTCAAATGAGAGCTCCTTTTCTTACCTAGGTTCTCAGGGAAAGGAAACTGGTAAAGAACTCTCTTACACATAAACTGATAATCCTCACATATTCCTAATTCTCCCTAAGAGCTTTCAGTCTATTTTAGAGATTGAAATGGGCTAGAACTTATTTCTGATTCATGGGTAAAGTTGACCTAGGTAATATTAGAATGAATATAATTTTCAAGAAATTGTAGAATAAAATAAGCATATCAGGAAGGCATCCCGATCTGGTAAAAGCAATAAATTCCTCTCTTTTTATCCTTATCATAGATCTCTTTCTAAAATCCTAGGATACAAAGGGTAGTGACCAAGACATTGCTGCCTATTTCTTTAATAATATCACAAAGTTGTGATGTCATGGTGAGAGGGTAACACGCAGGAAGGCCAGGGGTCTCCAAATGGAGGAAATAGCCTGCAAGTGTCAGACATTTTTTTCTCTCTTAAGTGGCAGGAGGAAGGAAACTAGCAATATTTTTTTTTCCTTCTCTATACAAATTTAAAAGGAGGTTTCTCTTAAAATACTGTGTTGCCATAATGACACCTGGTTTCACCTGAAGTTAACTATTCTCAAACCTAGAGATAACCAATGCATTTCTCTTATGGAAATATTTATCTTAAGCTATGCTAATGTGCTATGCATTTGCCCCAAACTCTGTCTTCAATTCGGTTCCACCTCTTGGTTCAGAATCTACTTGACAAACCAGCATATTATACTCAGATATTGTTCCCCTAATCTATGTAAACAAAATTATTTGTATGGTGATCTGTCCTTCTGCAAGATTCAAGTTAATCATTTTATGTCCCAGGATGAGCCATTTGGTGCCAAGATTATCCCAAAATTCATTTTAATGGGTGAGGGGCCTGGTGCCATTCTGAGTTTTAGGACATTCCTTTCTTTTATTAACAGATTGCTAGTGAATATATAACATCTGAAGACTAACAGGGAGGTGCTCTTTCTGCCCCCTTCTGATGCATGTGTCAGAAGCTTTCTCTATCTCCTTTTTACTTTAATGAAACTTTATTACACAAAAGCTCTGAGAGATCAAGCCTCATCTCTGGCCCCGGATTGAACTCTTCTCCTCCGGAGGCCAAGAATCCCGACATCTTTTTTCATTCAACAACAACCTTTCATCTTGGGGGCTTGTCTGGGATCCTTCAGGACAAGGTAGGATGTTTGGAGCCTTAGTTCTTTATTCTCTTAACAAACACGTTTTCTCCTGTGCTTTACTAACTCTATAGTGTGCTCATGTGAATGAATGACATGCCCTGTGCGAAGCAACTGAGAAGCCCTGCTCTGCGGTTCCACAGTGATCTCACACGGCTTATGGCAGAAACCTGTCGTAGGTTTATAGCGACCTGCCAACGTCAAGAGGCACTCAATGTCTCCAGGAACCGACCAGAAATGGGCAAAGCGTGTGGACCAAACTCTCCTTTCTCAGTCAAACTTTTCAGTCTCTTTGACCATTTCATAACTCCTTGGGAATTAGAAGTACTAACCTAATCTATCGGATCGTAGACTTTCAAGTATACTGTTACTGTGTACTGTGGCTTATGTCCCAAACTTGGATTGGTAGTCAAGAAAGCGCCTAGCCTCTCTAGGAATCGAAAGTTCAGAAGCTAGATGGAGCTCTAGCTCCAAGAACATCTCTGAGGTTAAAGGTTACTCAGATTGGGACTGCAATGGGTTCTTTTCCTTTGGTAATGTTGGCTCTTAGTGGACCAGAGGAGGCTTTTATACTGCTGTGGCGATGCTTGGAAGGAACATCTCAGTTTTATGTTCATATTGGTCTTATTGTGGTCAGGAATATACTCAGGGTTGTGCACAGGCACTCAGGTGACAAATGTTTCCCCCAGTGGTCTTAGCTTGGGAGGCATTCCAGAAGGTTACTCTGTACCCTACGTGGCATCAGAGGCAAGCAAGGTTAATGGTGAAGAGCTGGACATCAGGTAGGGATGCCATCAGGTCTACCCCTGGTGCATCCCCACTCTGTCTCGGTGGTAGAACTGGGAGGGATGAGTATGGTGCCTGTGTTGGTAAGGGACAAACTAAGTCCGACCAGGAAGGAAAAGCTTTTGGTATAAAGTCTGTCTACACCCAAGTCTAGAGCAGGGAGGGATGCCTCCAGTAGAAAGAGGGCGCTGTTCGCTTTTTTAAAATCTCTTAAAATTCCAGCCTCACTTCTTTGAACTGTATCCTGAAAAACTGGGATAGATTTGATCCCCAGGGCTTAAAGAAGACACACCTGGTCTTCCTATGTGATACTGCATGGCCATGGTATCCATTGGAGGACGGTGAACAGTGGCCAGTTGGAGAGTCTCTTAAGTATAATACTGTTTTACAATTAGACCGGTTCTGTAAGGAACAAGGGAAATGGGTAGAAGTAGCATATATGTTGTCCTTTTTCTCTCTGTGAAATAAGCCAGACTTATGTCCTAAGAGTATAGATTTGGGCGTGAAACCTTAAGCTCCCTCCTGTCCTCCTACTTTGCCCCTGTACCTGGGGCTCCAAACTGAGCAAACTGAAAGCCAGAAAACCCCCCTCAGAAGGGTTGGCTTTGTCTCAGTGGAGACCCAAACTGAGATTCAAACTGCCTTGGTCTCAGTGGAAATCCAAACTGAGATTCAAACTGCCCACATGAAGGTCCAAACAACTCCTGTCTTAGTATGACCTCAGACTACTCTGGTTTTAGTAGAAACTCAGACCATCAAAGTAAGAGATGAGATGGAGGACACAAGACCAAGAGAAAGACAAAAACAGGTTTCTCAAATCTATCCCTGAGATCACAGAGAAGCCAGAGAGACTGAGGAACAGCCACACAAGCTGTGCCCTCTTCATGAAACACCCACTGGGAGAAATAATCAGTCTGTGAGAGTTAATAAGCCTTTTTCTTATCAAGAAATACAAAGAATCAAGGAGGACCTGGGAGACTAAAGGACCCAGAAAAATATATTAGAGCTTTTAAAATGTTACTTTGCTTTATGACCTTACTTGGAAGGATGTGATGTATATCTTGGGACAAATGCTGACTCCCGACTCAAAAGACTGGGGTTTTGGGAAAAGCGGTTGCTTATGGAGATGAATGGAGATGAATGAATCAGTAGGGAAGAGGGAGAAAGAGATAGCGGCCATCCCTACTTGGAATCAGGCGATCCCAACTACAGAACCAGACTGGGACTACAACACAGCTAAAGAAGATGGGATCAGAGTCATTTTGTCAGATGTATTCTTGAAGGACTCAGGCAGGCACTTTCTAAGCCTCTAAATATGACAAATTGGTAAACATAGAACAGGAGGTGAAGGAAGCCCCTGGTAAATTCCTAGATAAACTGAGAGAAGCCCTTCACAGACTCACTGAGATTGATCCTGAAAGTGAAGAGGGAAAAGTGATCTTAAAGGATAGATTTCTCACTCAGTCGGCTCCAGATATCGGTCGTGAGCTATTAAAACAGTCGTATGGAACAAATCAGTCTTTAGATACTCTGTTACAACTGGCCCAGGCAGTGTATTACAGTAGGGATTATGAGAAAAAGAAAGAAAGGCAAAAAAAAAAAAAAAAAAAAGACAAAGGAAAAGGCAGAAGCCTTCACAATGGCTATGAAAAACGTTCCAAAACAGCCTGAGAAAGATGCCCAGAGGGACCTAGGTGAAAAGGGATGGGCTTGCTATTACTATGGAAAGGAGGGGCACCTCAGCTAGGATAGCCCTCAGGCATCTAAGCCTCCTCTGGCTCCATGTCCAGTCTGCAAAGGACCACACTGGAAGAGAGACTGCCCCCAGAGCCATAGGTCTCTCAAGACAATAAGGACTGAAGGTGCCCAGGGGTCCCAACCCAAGCTCCCGTCCTAATTACACCTGAGGAACCCTGGGTATTAGTAATTTTGTGTGTGGGGGTGGGGGGGGGGGCAATCTGTCGATTTCCTTTTAGAAACCGGGGCAACTTACTCTGTGCTTACTGAAGCCCCTGGCCCACTTTCTTCCCGATCTGCTTTCATAATAGGACTGTCTGGACAAGCCAAAGGGTATAATTTCAGTTGTTCTTTATCTTGCAACTGGGATTCTGTGTTATTTTCACAGGAGTTTCTGATTCAGCTAGAATCTCCCTCACCCCTTTTGGGGAGGGATATACTGAGCAAGGTCCATGCCTCTGTTTTCATGAATATGGAGCCCTCCCTTTATCTCCCTTTAGTTGAACAAAATGTAAATCTTAAGAGTATGGACTGATGGGAAATCTGTAGGTCAAGCACAAAATGCTATTCCTGTAGTTGTCAAGCTCAAAGACCCTCACTTATTTACAGTGGAAGCAGTATCCACTGAAACCTGAGGTTAAGGAAGTGTTAAAAACCATCATTGAAAATTTAAAGAAGCAGGAACTATTAATTCCCTGTAAGAGTCCCTGCAACATTCCTATTTTGGGTATAAAGAAATCAAATGGTAAATGGACACTAGTTCAAGATTTACATATAGTAAATGAGGCTGTAGTTCCTTTACACCCCATGGTGCCTAATCCTTATACTCTATTGTCTGAAATTCCTGAATAAGCCAAATATTTCTCAGTAATTGATTTAAAATATGCCTTCTATTCAGTGCCTTTTGTGGAGGAAAGTCAATTTCTATTTGCCTTTGAAGATGCTACACAGCCAGATTCCCAGTTAACCTGGACTGTTTTGTCCCAGGGATTTTGTGAAGGTCCTCACTTACTTGGACAAAGTTTGTCACAGGATCTACAAAACTGTAATAGCTCTGGAGTGGTGGTGCTACAATATGTAGATGATACTTTGCTCTGTGCTGAGACAGAGGAAGCTTGTTCGCTAGCCTCAGATTTCTTAAACTTTCTGGCAGGCTGTGGTTACAAGGCATCAAGAGAAAAGGCTCAGCTTTGTCAACAATCAGTTAGATATCTGGGCCTAATCATATCAGAAGGAACTAGGACCATAGGAGAATTAAACCTATATTAAATCATCCCCCTACCTATGACTTTAAGACAATTGAGAGGATTTTTGGGAAATACAGTTTACTGTCAAGCATTTGGATTCTGGGTTATGGGGAACTTGCCCAGCCTTTATAGAAACTCATCACTCAGCAGGCCCAAACTGACAAACTGGTTTGGTCTCCAGATACTCAAAAGGCTTTTAAGGTTCTTAAGACTGCTATCCTACAAGTTCCAGCTCTGAGCCTACCCACAGGGTCAGAATTTAATTTGTTTGTCACTGAAAGAAAAGGTATGGCCTTGGGAGTTTCGACACAACCCTAAGGGCCTCACCAGCAACCTTTTGCTTATCTAAGCAGAAAATTAGATGTAATTTTAAGTGGGTGTCCCCACTGCCTAAGAGTAATTGGGGCAGTGGCTTTATTAGCACCTGAAGCTTTAAAAATAATTAATGGATGAAATCTTACTGTACTGACTTCTCATGATGTGAGTAGAATCTTAAATTCTAAGGTTAATATTTGTATGACAGACAGTAGGCTTCTTAAATATCAGTCATTGTTGTTTAAAGGACCAGTAACTAAGCTTAAAGTTTCTGAAAATTTAAATCCTGCCACTTTCCTTCCTGAGAAGGAAATTAAAACACCTGATCACCATTGTTCCCAATTCCTACCTTTAAACCATGCATCTTGGGAGGATCTAATGGATACCCCATTAGACAATCCTGACATGGTAATATTTACAGATGGCAGTTCTTTTGTTCGCGATGGAAAGCGTAAAGTAGGTTACACCATGGAGACTGCTGAACAGGTTTTGGAGGCAAAAATCTCTCCCCCAGGGAACCAGTGCTCAGTTAATGGAGCTTGTGGCTCTGACTCAAGCTCTAGAGTTAAGCAAAGGACAGCGAATAAATATCTACACTGATTCTAAGTATACTTATTTAACTTTACAGGCTCATGCTGCGATATGGAATGAAAGACAGTTTAAAACAGCAACAGGAGAACCTATTAAGCATTTCAGAAGGATTGAGAGACTTTTAACTACTATATATTGTACTAAAGAAGTAGCTGTTATGCATTGCAAAGGGTACAGCAGGGATGGGATTAAAGTAGCCCAAGGTAATCAGTTGGCTGACTGTCAAGCCAGAAAAGCGGCACTTTATGAAACCCCTTCACTACAGATGCCTTTGATCTGGACAGGTTCTGTGGAACAGGAAAAACTACAATATACTGAGGAAAAATTAGAAAGACATTAAGAAAAGAGGAACAACGGTTACTGATAAAGGATGGTTATAGTCCAAGAATGAACGATTAATAATTCCTGAAAATGCTTAGTGGAAAATTCTTAAGAGTTTATACCAGAGTTTTCACTTTGGAGCAGAGAGTACTTACCAAATGGCTTCTCATTTTTTTTGAAGGTAAAAATGCAATGAAAACATCAAAGAATATTATCAAAAGATATGAGGTTTGTCAGAAAAATAATCCAAAGACTGAAAAGCTAGAAAAATCTGGATTACAACCAAAGGGAAATATCCTGGAGAGGACTGGGAAACTGATTTTACTCATCTGCCAAAAGCTAATGGATATTCTTGCTTACAAGTTTGGGTGGATACTTTTACTAGATGGATTGAGGCTTTTCCCTGTCGTAGTAAACAGGCCAAGGAGGTTATAAAGATTTTAATCCATGGAATTATCCCCAGGTTTGGGCTGCCATGGACCCTTCAGAGTGACAATGTCTCTGCCTTTAAAGCTGCTGTAACTCAGGGGGTATCTAAAGCTCTAGGAATAAAATATCACTTACACTGTTCCTGGAGACCCCAATTCTCAGGAAAGGTTGAAAAAGCTAATGACATTATCAAAAGACATGTGCAAATTATTGAAGAGACTCAAGACAATTGGATTTAAGTTCTACCCATAGCTTTAATGAGGGATCGAACTGCCCCCATAAAGGAGGGACTGTCCATATTTATGGAAGGCCTTTCTTATGCATAGACATTGTTATAGACCCTGAAGCCTTGGAATTACCTAGTTATGTAACTCAGCTCTCAGCTTTTCAACAGGCATTAACAGAACTCTGGGAGATGACTCCTGACACAGCCTCTGAGTCAAGCAAGCCTCTATTTGAACCAGGAACTGAAGTCCTCATGAAAACATTGGGATCTGGGGGCCCATCCCTCAAGCTCCTCTGGGAAGAACCTTACCAGGTTATTCTTTCTTCTCCCACAGATGTCAAAGTGCCAGGAAGTGATTCGTGGGTACATCATACTCTAGTTAAGAGGTGGCAACCTGACCAAAACTAAGTGACACCATTTTATGTCTTTACTATCTTGCTCTGACTTTGTACTTTTCAAATGGGCCAGATAATCTGTGTGAGCCTACTTCTGCTGACTCCAAAAATCTTGAGTCTGCCGTTTGATCCACAAGACAATGCCTTCCTGTCCTGGGCTCACTCCTACACTGCATTCCACAATGGTCTAACTGCTGGGTCTGCGGAGCACTCCCCTCTTCATTGGTGGAAGGCTTGCCATGGTGGACATCTCCACTTCAAGGAAAATACTTTCTTTAAGTCTGTGAGTACTTTCTACAACAATCATATGTGATGCCTCTTCTTCATCTGATGACATCTAACAACCTTAAAATGGATGGGTGCGACATGTTGCGGTTTAATTATAGACATAATGTGACTTTCAATTTTTATTTTAACTTGTTTTAATGACTATGTTGCCTTACAGCTGAAACTGTGTAACTGGATTTGTTTCTAGTCCCATGAAAGCTTTTAAGTTACAAATGGTTACTCAAACTCCTGCTACTGCTGCAGCTTCCTCCAACTACTATTTGGGGGCCCTGGATCAGATATCCTCAATATTAGGATTAGGAGAATATGTTGTCTCACCAATTTAAGGACAATGCCCCTTGTCAGCTTGGAAGCAGTTATGGAAGGAGAATAACACCCCTTTTCCCTAGGCAACATAATTCTCCTAAAAGAAAAGGGGTGAATGAGAGGGTAACAGGCAGGAAGGCCAGGGGTCTCCAAATGGAGGAAATAGCCTGCAAGTGTTAGACATTTTTATTACTCTTAAGTGGCTGGAGGAAACAAACTAGGGATTTTTGTTTTTGTTTTTGTTTCTCCTTCTCTATACAAATTTAAAAGGAGGTTTCTCTTAAAATACTGTGTTGCCATAATGACACCTGGTTTCACCTGAAGTTAACTATTCTCAAACCTAGAGATAACCAATGCATTTCTCTTAGGGACATGTTTATGTTAAGCTATGCTAATATGCTATGCATTTACCCCAAACTCTGCCTTCAAGTCGGTTCCACCTCTTGGCTCAGAACCTACTTGACAAGCCAGCATGTTATACTAAGATATTGTTCCCCTAAACTATGTAAATGAAATTATCTGTCTGGTGATCTGTCCTTCTGCAAGATTCAAGTTAATCATTTTATGTCCCAGGATGAACCATTTGGTGTCAAGATTATCCCAAAATGCATCTTAATGGGTGAGGGGCCCTGGTGCCATTCTGAGTTTTAGGACATTCCTTTTTTTTTTTTTTTTTTTAATTAACAGACTGCTAGTGACTATATAACATGCAGCTAAAGACTAGCAGACTCTTTCTGACACCTTCGGATGCCTATGTCAGAAGCTTTCTCTATCTCCTTTTTACTTTAATAAAACTATTATACAAAAGCTCTGAATGATCAAGCCTCGTCTCTGGCCCCGGATTGAATTTTTCTTCTCCGGGGACTAAGAATACCAGCATCATTTTTGATTCAACAACAACCTTTCAATGGCACCCATACCTCCCTCAAACTCCTGTAGCCAAGACACTAAGCTGCAATAGCCATGGGGCAGCCTGGAGGATCACACACCCTTCCAAACTATTGCAACTACCTGGGCTTTTCCCATGGACAATTTGTGTCATCTTCTCCAAGACAGAATTTGTAGTTTACGACAACTCTTCTCATCAGTCGTCTGGATACCTGAGATCCCCAAGAGACCACCATTCCAGACTGCAAACTACATGTCTGAAAACAAAACAAAACAAATAGGAATACAATCTAGTCCAAACTGAAGGGCTTCAACCCATAAAGATGTGCATGGTCCTCAACCCCTCAAGGGCTCTGATGAGCAGCAAAACCACAGTTCCAGGCAAGGTCACAGTTAACACCTGCTGCCATGCCAGGAACATATCACAAGTACAAATGGAATGCAGAATTTAAGTTTTCTACCAACTTGAGAGATTGTGCCAAAAATATCTCCCAATCTTTCATCTTAGCCACGTGTAAAGGACAGACTCTGTACTGCAGCACATCAGGCCAACATCACACTCAACTGAGAATATTTAGAGGTAACAGTAGCAGGCAAGAGAGGATTTCACCCAGATTGAAGTAATATAAAAGCCTTTTGTGCCAGTTTCAGAGAGAAAGTCTTCATCTGCCAGATGACCCAGGAGACAGGATGCAAATCACCAACAATCAAATTAGACACAAATCAGGGCTATGGAACTTAATCAAGAAATTCCAGTGCAGGTCTGTCTGCAGCCGTTAATTGCCATTCCTCAATGATTTCATTCAATCAGCAGACAGTTCAAAATATGGACAATGGTCAGGCACTAGTGGAAGATGTTGAAGACTGTAAGAATGGGGACAGAGAATGGCACAGATTGGTGATAAGATGGAGGAAGATAGAGAGGAGAACGAGGGGAAGCTTTCAGAGCTAGGATCAGGGTTTCTGAGGCAGTGGGAGCTGTTCCAGGCCTGGTTGCTGGCCTTGAGTACATACTTCAAAACAAAACAAAACAGAACAAACAAACAAACAAAAAATGTTGTTTCTGGCCTTAATGAACTTTTGTAATATTAATGTCTCAACATGCTAGACTAGGCCAACAGCAGTCATACAGTTTATAAATGCAGGAGATATTATTTGGGGAGTGACTTGTGGGAGACTTGCTATGTGTATTTGAACACATAGCCTACTTAATAGAGCTGGAGTCAGGATTCATCTATATGTAGACAATTATCATGCATATTTCAATTATGAGATCATATAATAGCATATCTAGGATTTCACTTTTTCTCTTTGAATATTTTTTCTACTTGTACAACAGGAAGATAGCACTATCTTGGAAATCATATTATTGTATTTGGACTTTTCTGTCACCTTTCCAACTCTTCCAATTGTGCCTAATGACTTCCAGCCACTAAATATGGCCCACTTTATAGTAACTCCTCCTTCATGCCAGAGGCTCTCAAGAATATGTAAAATGCAAATGAACAGACAAACCAACCTTCTGAGGAGTTCTGGATATACAGAAAGACCATAGGAAAATAGGTCATGAATTGTTTGATTGATATACTAGTGCTGGGAAAATCTGATGAGAATTCAGCAAACCTTATAAATAGTTCATTTGTTATAATTATCAATAAGTCCCTATTTCTCCTAGATAGTTCTCATTAAGTCTCTCCCCTCATCATATACACTGCATCTAGTTGATGATCCTGCTTGATCTCAAATGTAAACCACACTTTTCAACTTCTTTCTTAGACTTCAGACAGGAATACGGATGATCTCTTTGGCCATCCTCTTTGTTTTACTGTAAAAATCAGGAGTCTAGCTCGTTTCTTCTGACACCAAATATACCCCTGTGGAGGCCATCCTTTCATATTCCTAACATTCTCTCCTTTTTCCCCTGAGGATCCAGATACCTCATTCAAGACTTCTTATGTGTTTCTCATATAGACAATTGTGACCACTCTCATGATCTCTTACCAATCTTACAAACTATGAAATAGGCAAATATGTTAAGTGCTTGGAAAACGTCACTAATACCTGAGAACTTCTTCGTAAAAAGGACATTCATCCTTACTGAAACATTCTGGGGAACAGACTAGTAGGTTGGTGGAAATGAATTCATATCCTTACTGTGGAAAGTATTCTGGAATACAATGAAATCTACAAGCTCTTTCTCTTGTGATTTAAAAACAGGCATGACAGCATGGCATGGAAAACACAGGAAGCAGAGAGAAGTTTGTGCTTCTCTGATTCTATGACAGACCTGTTCAAGTCATAAAGTAGCCTGTACCTACTTTATGGCAGGAAGTAGTAGGTAGAAAGTATTTGGGCCTCAATGCTAAAATGTACTCACTTCAGAGCAAACCACTGTGCTCTTTCCCTCTCTGCTGCTGCTAAGTCGCTTCAGTTGTGTCTGACTCTGTATGACCCCATAGATGGCAGCCCATCAGGCTCCTCTGTCCCTGGGATTCTCCAGGCAAGAATACTGGAGTGGGTTGCCATTTCCCTCTCCAATGCACGCATGCAGGCTAAGTTGTTTCAGTCGTGTCCAACTCTGTGCAACCCTATGGACAGCAGTGCACCAGGCTCCTCTGTCCACAGGATACTCTAGGCAAGAATACTGGAGAGGGCTGCCATTTCCTTCTCCACTTTCCTTCTCTAGACAAGGGAAAAGTTAAGCTAGAGCTTATTATTCACAAATAGAAAGAGAAATATCCCTGTGGATCAGGCTTCCTAAGCCAAGACAAGGGTTATTTCAGATGACAGGAAGCAAGTTCCAAAATGTGAATTGAGAAAAGAAAGCACAACACTCACCTCATAGGAAAACACTTTTTACATTTTTTAAAGAAAAGAAACATCCAGTAGTCTATTAAAAAAAAAAAAGAAAAGGCACAAAAAATTAGAAATCTAAGGCTTAACCCTTCAGTATGAACCAGATGAAATCCTATCAGAAAAGAAAGAACATTTTTGTATCTGACATTAAGTTAGATGTCTGATCAGTTGTGTCTGATTCTTTGCAACACCAAGGAGTGTAGTCCACCAGGCTCCTCTCTCATTCGGATTTTTCATACAGGAAAACATGTGCAGCTTTTCATTTCTAACTATATTTCATTAAGTTAGATTTATAGAGCTGAAGAAAAACATTATGTGTGTGTGTTTTTTTTTTTTTTTACATTTTATCAAGACAAAGCAAACCATATAAGCTCTTTGCTCCAGAGAGTCTTTACGAAATTCAAAAGTTGTATTTGTGAATGAGTCCTATTTATAATATTGTGAACTGGCATGAGTCAAGGCAAATAAGTGACAGATTACATTAAAAGATTAACTTCTGGAAATCTGACCTACCTTACATTCAGTGACATCAATTATGTTTCTAAACCATAAAACAACAGAAGAGCCACTCTTTTTTTTTTTTTTTTTTATCATTCAATACCTAGCAAAGGAGAAATAGATGGAGTAGAGTACACAGAAGAGGAACATAAATCTCTGTGTCAGACACAGTCAATTTTCTATATTTTCACTTTTTTTTTTCTTTCTAGATATCATCTCCTAGAAATTCCTAATAAGTGTAATGATGCTGCAGATCTTTTGCTGTCTTGGTGTTGGCAGTAAAACAGGTCCATGGCCTGGGGCACTGATTTTCCCTCAGAGCTCCAGGAATAAGTCAATAGGTCCTGTCTTTATGTTCTCTGTAAGAGATTCTAGAGATCAGGTTTTGGCAACACCCACATGGACACAGAACTCATAGGCATGTACGACCAATTGCAGATTAGGAACTTGTTACCATTTGTGCCTCCTGGACATGGTTTGCAACAAGCTCAACAACTACCACATACAGTGGTAGACTTTATACCTACAATTAAAATACAAAGTACAGGTGATGCTGGGTTGAAGAGATGCTGGATATGTATCCAGAAGTATCAGCACCCATGTGGAAATCATACAGGGGCTGATTGACGTTAATTTCAGGTTACTGTATCTGATGTAAATAAATATATTTTATATCATGCTGCTACAACTATGTGGAACAGTGGCTGCTTATGCTGTATTTCAAGGATGGCTGTTATATATTCCATAATTAGGTCCTACCACCTATTCCTACCATCCTATCACTGTAAGAAATATTCACAGAAAAGGAAAACACACACACACACTAATTTTGCAGCCTGGCACTAGAGCTACTTTATGTCTTAGAGTAGGGAAGGGGCTTAGAATCAGTTTCTTCTACTCATACTAATTCCAGGCAAGAAGAAAATACATTCTGAGACTGTAAAGCAGATAGGGTCCTCAAAACTTTGTTTATTCACATCTTTACTTGACATAATAGACATGAGAAACTTTCTCTCCTCCATTAAAACTTTCTGATGAGTTTCACTGTTGTAGAAACCATAGTGGGTGAGAGTCAAGTGGCACTCAGAGATGCAGAACAAGAGCGTTTATCCAGCAATGGTGTAGGCTCAGCAGAGGCGCCTCCAGAGGTATGTCCTCGGACTTTGTTTTGGGCATCTTTTCATCAGCACACACTTTCAGGTTTTCAGGTCTTTCCTGCTCAAGCAGCTCGGATCCCTCCTCCCCAGGCAGCTTAGTTTCTCAGTGATGAATTAAGCAAGCAAGATGACAGAAGTGGAGGTGTTGAGTGATGAGCAAAAGGTGTTTTAGTAAGATACCAGAGGCAGAAGTTAGAAAGTTGTTATTTTAGAAGGGGTTGCTATTCTAGTTGGGGGTTCCCACCTCATTCCCCCTACTAATGCTCAGATTGCATCAGCAGCCATAAGAGAACATCATCCATTAATTGCTGAGATCCTTAAAAAACTGGCATTTGGATGGCCATTTTCAGTTCAACAACTGCTTCTGTGAACCCTGAATACAATCCTGAATAAAAGGATGTGATGCAGGGAATAAGTAGGCACATGGTGAGCATGACTCTATCCCAATCACTGTCTTAAAGCTTCCCAGCCAGGAGAAGCATCCTCCAAAGAGGGCTTCCATATCCCATCCATTCCAGGTATGAACTGAAACATGGGTAATCTTCCTGGTATTTTTAGCTATATCTGTCACAGCCTTTCCATTGTCATCTATTTGGAGTCACTAGTCAGTTTGGTTGAATTTCCCACAATCTTTTCCTTCCTCCACTAGTAACTAGTCTAGTGCCAGATGAATATGAATGGTGGCAATTCTCATCTGGGATTGTTGCTATGCCAGCAGTTCCAAGGCAGTAGTAGTTTTATTGGTTTAATCTCTAGCACCACTTGTAGTTGGATTATTCTATTTAGCATATAAATGGGAGTCCTGTATACCCAACTCCCATCTTGTGCACACGTGGCTGGACCATAATATTGAATAATTCACTGGGTAGGCCAGTTATTTTTGCCTCATTTTTAATGACCTCCTATTTTGGCAGCCCACCTTCCCTGATGTCTTAAGTCTTTATCAATTGGGACATTAGCATGTGTCCTTTTGAGCCAGGTAAGAAGAAGAAGAAGGGGGAAAAAAAAACTGGGTGAATCACCCCTACAGTGCAAATCCCATTCCTTTGGATAGGAGTTGGGAGTAGGTCCTTTTCCCACCAATCCAGACCAGCATTTCTGGAGCCTGCCATAGTTCTGGGTTTGAAGAATTAAGATGCTCCCAATAAGTGCTGACAACTGGGACTGCCAAGAATGGATCAGTACTGGGTTGGTCTCCAGTACAATTATGTAATGACAGAAACTGGGAGGAAGAGCTGTCATGGATTTTCCTTTTCCCTTTTGAAGGGTCCCAGTACAAGGTCAGGGTTCTGCTACCATGAATGATTATTGTTCTCAGCATTATAAAAAAATGACTCTTAAAGTTTGTTATTCTACCCCAAGCATAATCTATTCCCATTCAGTTTAAACATTTCTCACCTGTTGTAAGTGTGCACAGAGTGCAACTCCAGATAGCACCCTCCCCCCACCTGTTGATGACTTGAATCCATTGAAGTATCTGGAGGGCATCTAATCCCATGCTCCTCCATGGCCACATCTAGTGCATCCAGGGTCCTCCACAGACTTAGCAATTAGTGACACCCAGTTCTCATGCAGGAGAACCTCCCTTCCAGATGAATAAAAAGACTATTTTTCCACAGCAGTGATTTCTAGTATGTCTTTTAGGGAAGCTTGGAGCTTGCTATATAGTCCCTTGTTGCCTGGCTTGGGGTACAACCTCTTGGATTTAGTTGTAGTAGCTCAAGGGACAGGTATTATCATCGAGGGAGTTAAATAGGAGTAGGACGCTTTAGGCCAGCCTCAAGGATTTGTTGAGTCACAGTCATAGCATACTACTTCCCCAGTGGTGTCAGAACACCACCCATCATCTACCCATTGTAATCTGGCCTTATGGTGACAATTTCAATAAAGTTCCCACCCCACCAATAAGTGCATTTAGAAACAAAATTATAACATATAGGTGGCTGGTGTGTATAGTAGGTGAAAAAGGGACATGCCTTTCCTATAAGATTAAAATGTACATAATCATAACAGTCAACCTGGTTTCTAGATGGTGCAGAGATCTTACAACTTAACAGAGACACAAGGGATACAAGGAAAAAAAAATAAGTTGCTTTCATGTCTAAGCTGTTAACAGTAAAAGAAAGCTCCCTAAAATAAGGAGCATGAAGAAATAAGTGAAGCACAGAGAAAGATTTTGTATGATAGTACACTGCGGGGGAGACACAGAGTAGAATCCTATTTCAAATAAGACAAATAGAGGGTGTTCCAGTTCAATTAATAGCCAATACATCTGTTGTTCACTGGTTCTGTTGGTTCCTTAAGCTTCTGTTGTGCATTGACTAACCAGCTTCTGGTGTGGCCAGAACAGGGCTTGGCATTCTTGCTTCCATCTTCCCAAGGTCAGGTGCATGGATTCCCATGGATTGACTGTTGCTTCCCACTTCTCTTGGTTGTCAGTTGGGCCTGTGGGTTTGACTCTGGAGTGATTGATCTGAGCATCTATCCCTGTCATATTGAGAGCAGTGGGATTACAAAATAGGGCCCTCTCCACACTGGTTTCAAGGGCTCTTTCTTCCAGTCTTTTACGCATACTTGGTCCCTGGGTAGGTGGGGCTGTACTCGTATGCCCAAGGATGTGGGTATCCTATCCATGACTCATTTGTGTATTTGGGAGATGGTGTGTCCTAATTCTTGCAGCTGTTTATGTAAGTTCAAGACTCCCAGGTCTCTAGTGTTCCCTCTTAAGCTGATCAGAGGGGGAGGCCATCCATACAGAATTGCAAATGGGGAGAACCCCATCCCTGCCCAAGGTGAGTATGTAGCATCAAGAGGGTCATGAGTAATATGAATAACCATGGTAAATTGGTCTCCTGACATAGTCTGGCTCGTTTGTTTTGAGCATTCAGTTCATACATTCTACTTTCCCTGAGCTCCAAGAGCAGTAAGGCAGTATGCAATTTCCACTAGATCTTCAAATCCCGTGTCACTTGTACTTTCTCAGCTACAAATGCCAATTTTTCATCACCCTATAGTGAAAGGCATCCCATATCTGGGGACAATATTTCTGAGGAATGCATTAGTCACTTCTCTTGTTTTTTTGGCTCAGGTTGGAAAGATCTCCACCTACCCCCCAAAAGTTGCAGATGATAACTAAAAGTTATCTGAGTCCTTGACTTTGAGAGAGTTTAGTGAAGTCCACTTCCACATCATCAAATGGGGTTAGTCCACAGTACTTTGTCCCTGCTGGCCTAAAAGGTCCCTGGCAAGAATTATTTTATAAACAGGTTAAACACTGCTGGGCAAAGAAAAGTTGAGTTGGGGGACGGTGAGTGATGAGATAATATCTGCCTAGCAAGGTCTCTATAGTGGTTTACATCTCTCCAGCTGGTTTCTCCCTCCCTCATTGTTGGGGTCCCAAAGGGCTTACCTTCCAGGAAGTTCTCCCATGCCCAGTTCTCCAGGGGGTCCCTGGAGCATAGATTGACCCCTGGGGCATAGATGTAAAGCCATTTATGAGCCTCTGTCATTATTCACTGGGACTCCTGGGTGCTGAACAGGGTGAGAAGATGCCTACATTTCACCCAAGTGGGTCAGTGGGTCAGGATAATGAACTCTAGGAGATTGATGAGAACCTGAGTTTGTTTTTCAGATTTTGAGGGGGTGGGGAGTGATGCTTCTAGTTGAGAAGATCTGTGGTGGAAAATGGTTTGTAGGAGAAGACAGTTTCACTCTCTGGTAGAGTCCCATCAGGGGCAATATGCTGTGGTCCCTGGGCCTCCCTTAGAGGCACTTGAAGTGCTGGGACAGCTGCCCATTGAGCTGACCAGAGATGCCTGTTTATTGACTGTGGGGCGGCTGGCCTTGGGAACATGATAGCTTCAGGAGCATCAGGAGGAGATGAAATGGAAGGCAGTGGCATGTCTGGAAAATGTGGATCTGCTGCTTGCAGCAGGAGAGCCATGGTGACGTAAAGGGTGTTTGAAGCACATATTCGGCCTAATCTTGGAGGAAAGGTGGTTCCTTTTCCTGGAGTGAAGCCTTTTTTCTGATTGAGCCACAAAAGACTTACATTGTCCCTGACCTGTCATGCAGAACTGAACCAAGAGAGGCTTTAGATGGGTGATTTCTAACCACTGCTCAATAAATGGAAATTAGTCTGGGAGGCCAATGACCCTGGTCGCAATTCTATATACTGCTCAGACAATAGACACATCTAAAGTCCCATTTAAGGATCATGTGACCCCAAAAGAGAGTCAGTCTAGGAAGGAAAGAGTGCAGAACTTTTCAGGACTCAATTTTACACAGGCTGGTCACTTGGGGCTCCTGATCTTGCATGTTTCTGGCTTTGCTCCTCTGGTTTCTCCTGCCACTCCAGAAAGGACACCTGCTCCTGCTCCTCAACCACCACCACTTCTACCTTTTCCATAATATCTTGCAACTGGAACTCCTACTGGATTCTTGATATCTTACCCTCCTCCAGGGCCCTTTCCTCCACTGCCTCCACTCTGAAGAGGGTGGCCTCCTCACATGGGGAGCCACCTGGTTCCTGCGTCTTCCCTGCCATATCCACAGACCCTGCCATAGTGCCTGCACCCTGAAGACTTGGGCTCACAACTGAAAAGATAAAGGGTCCCAGGTGTTCCCAGCTTCCTCTGGGAGTGACTCACTCTCCACGTGGACCTCTCAATGGTAATGACCTGGGCAGCTGCAAAGGGCCTGGATCTCACAGCAGTGCTGATGGCTTTGACAGCCTGCCCACAGGTTGCTGTCAACCTCTGGCAAGATCTAGTTCTTTCTAAGGGTGCCCTCAGATTGAAGAAAGCAGTGCGGGATGGCATGGGATAAGGGGCACATGCTAGGCCCTATTGCCCAGGCCAAGCAGGCTCCATAGTCTGCTGGAGCTGTGAGTCCTGCCCAGGTGGCTGGGCCAGAATCTCCACAGATCATGGAGAAGGTAGCGGATGGCACCCTCCAAGGACACTTCCCTAGTAAACGGGGAATCACCCTAGGCCTCCAGTATTCCAGTAGTCCAAAGTGGCTGCTTCTTCTCTGCTGAGTGTGGGCATCCAGGCACTTGGCCTCTCTTCCATCTGGCACTGCCTAGGTGCCCGCTGTCATTGACCTGGCCTCTGGAAATTTGAAACACAAGTTTCTGCTCCCATATTATAAAGCCCACTCTTATGTTCCATAGGATCACTGCATGCTGTCCAAATGTGTCCAATGAAAGACATGGGGACAATGTGGCTGGGTATTTTCCTCCAGTAGACAGAGAGTTGAATGCTGTCTGGATGATATGGGAGTGTGATATGGGAGCAAACACATCTGTCTGCTACAGTTGAGTTCCTTTGCTCAGGGGAATCACAGTCATAGGATACAGAGTTCTCTCTCTGTCTCTCCCTCTGGTATGTCCTGTTTCCTGCCCATGTTTCTGTGTGTGTATTAGGAGCTTGGTATGGTCTGTATGTCTCTCTCTCTCTCTCTCTCTAACTGGTATTGTTGCCCTCCACCACTCTCAGGACAGCAGAGATCAGAAAAGACACTTAACTTTGGCCTAAAGTCAAAGATGTATCCTCCTCAGTGAGTTGCACCCATGGGAGATCAGACTTTCTCAGTCCACACTGTTGGGGAATGATTTGTCAAACTTGAGAGGAAAACAAGTTCGACCTCTGCTGAAACACAGAGAGGGATGGGTGTCCCTCCCTCCCGTCATATGGTAGACATGAACACTGCACAGGACTAAGGCTTCTTGGCCATGCTTTGGACAGAGGAAGAAACAAGACATAAACTTGTTGGTGCGAGGGATGTCCCTGAATCTTGTTTGTGAGCCAGTGAGATGTTAAGGACAGCTCCCCATTAAAGGCCACAACTGTCAATGCCAGAGGAATTGAAGTCTGCCAATTTACTGCAAAGAAGCCTATTCAAAGTGGTTCTATTCTCCTTCAGCCTCCAGGTGAGAACACATCACCACCTACCCCTCCTCCCCAGTACTGTTGGATCAGGGGCAGCAAGAGGACCAGCCTGGCCATCCTTTGAATAGTCCTAATACCCAAGTATTCTGTGAAGAGTATGAAGTATGATATGTCCAACTGTCAAAGTCTGAAGGTAGCAGCTGTTTATGCTACAGTAGTCATCAGTCTCCCTAAGCTTAAAAAAAGGCAAGGTGTTCTCATGTGCCTGATCATGTCAAGGAAAGAATGCACCTGCCCTTTAGAAGAAATGTTTTTTTCTAATGTTTTTTTTTGTTTGTTTTTTCAGAAAGTTTTTTTTTTTCTTTATTGAAGGATAATTGCTTTAAAGAATTTTGCTGTTTTATGTCAAATCTCAATGTGAATCAGCCATAGGTATACACATATCCTCTCCCTTTTCAAACTCCCCCTACCATCTCCCTCCCCATTCCAACTCTCTAGGTTGATACACAGCCCCTGTTTGAGTTTCCTGAGCTATAGAGCAAATTCCAGTTGGCTAACTATTTTATATGTGGTAATGTAAGTTTCCATGTTACTCTTTCCATACATCTCACCCTCTTCTCCCCTCTTCCTATGTACATGTCTATTTTCTATGTGCGTTTCTCCACTGTTGTCCTGTAAATAAATTCTTCAGTGCCATTTTTCTAGATTCTGTAGATATGTGTTAGAATATTATATCTATCTTTCTCTTTCTGACTCACTTCACTCTGTATAATAGGTTCTAGGATCATCCACATCATTCAAACTGACTCAAATGTGTTCATTTTTATGACTGAGTAATATTTCATTCTGTATATATACCACAACTTCTTTATTCATTCATCTGTCAGTGGACATCTAGATTGCTTCCATGTTCTAGCTATACTAAATATTGCTGTAATGAACAATGGGATACATGTGTCTCTTTCAATTATGGTTTCCTTAGGGTATATGCCTCGGAGTGGAATTGCTGGGACATATGGTGTTTTCCTTTCTAGTTTTTTAAGGACTCTCCATACTATTTTCCATAGTGGCTGTATCAATTCACAGTCCCACCAACAGTGCAATAATATTCTCTTTTCTCCACACCCTTTTCAGCATTTACTGTTTGTAAATTTTTTGATGAGAGCCCTTCTGACCAGTGTGAGATAATACCTCATTGTAGCTTCAATTTGCATTTCTCTAATAATGAGTGATGTTGAACATCTTTTCATGTTTCTTAACCATCTGTATGTCTTCTTTGGAGAAATGTCTGTTTAGGTCTTTTTGCCCACTTTTTGATTGGGTTGTTTGTTTCTCTGCTATTGAATTGCATGTGCTGCTTGTATATTTTGGAAATTAATCCTTTGTCAGTTGTTTCATTAGCTATTATTTTCTCCCATTATCAGGATTATCTTTTCATCTTGCTTGTAGTTTCCTTTGCTGTGAAAAAGCTTTTAAATTTAATCAGGTTCCACTTGTTAACTTTTGTTTTTATTTCCGTTACTCTAGGAGGTGGGTCATAAAAGGATCTTGCTTTTATTTATGTCATGGACTGTTGTGCCTATGTTTTCCTCCAAGAGTTTTATAGTTTCTGGTCTTACATTTAGGTCTTTAATCCATTTTGATTTTATCTTTATGTATGGTGTTAGTGTTCTAATTTCATTCTTTTACATGTAACTGTCCAGTTCTTCCAGCACCATTTATTGAAGAGGCTGTCTTTGCCCCATTGTGTATTCTTGCTTCCTTTGTCAAAAATAAGGTACCCATAGGTGCATGGGTTTATTTCTGGGTTTCCTATCTTGTGCTATTGGTCTATATTTTTGGTTTTGTGCCAGTACCAAACTGTCTTGATGACCACAGCTTTGTAGTACATTGTGAAGTCAGGAAGCTTGATTCCTTCAGCTCCATTCTTCTTTCTCAAGGCTGCTGTGACTATTCAGGATCATTTGTGTTTCTATATGAATTGTGAATTTTTTTGTTCTAGTTCTGTGAAAAATGCTATTGGTAATCTTGGGGATTACATTAAATCTGTAGATTGCATTTGGTAGTACTGTCATTTTCAAAATGTTGATTCTTCCTACCCAGGAACATGGAATTTCTCTCCATCTTTGTATGTCATCTTTGGCTTCTTTCATTAGTGTCATAATTTTCTGTGTACAGTTCTTTCATCTCCTTCAGTAACTTTATTCCTATATATTTAATTATTTTTGTTGCAGTGGTGAATGGGACTGATTCCTTAATTACTCTGATTTTTCATGGTTAGTATAGAAATGCAAGTGATTTCTGTGTATTGATTTTGCATCCTGCAACGTTGCTAAATTCACTAAGTAGATCTAGTAATTTTCTCATACTATCTTTAGGGTTTTCTATGTACAGTATCGTGTCATCTGCAAACAGTGGGAACTTTACTTCTTCTTTCCCAATCTGGATTCCTTTTATTTCTTTTTCTTCTCTGATTGCTATAGCTAGGAATTTCAGAACTATGTTGAGTAACAGTGGTGAAAGTGAACACCTTTGTCTTGATCTTGATCTTAGGGCAAGTGCTTTCAGTTTTCATCTTTGAGAATAATGTTTCCTGTAGGCTTATCACATATAGCCTTTACTATGTTGAGGTAGGTTCCTTCTATGCCCATCTTTTGAAGAGTTTTTTTTTTTTTTTTTAAGTCATAAACAGGTGCTGAATTTTGTCAAAGGCTTTTTCTGCATCTATTGAGATGATCACATTTTTTATTTTTCAATTTGTTAGTATGGTGTATCACATTGATTGATTCCTGTATTTTGCAAAATCCTTGCATCTCTGGAATAAAGCCAACTTGGTCATGTTGTATGAGTTTTCTTATGTGCTGCTGAATTCTGTTTGCCAAAATTTTGTTGAGGATTTTTGCCTTTATGTTCATCAGTGATATTGGCCTGTAGCTTCTGTTTTTGTGTTGTTTTCATATGGTTTTGATAACAGGGTGATTATGGCCTTACAGAATGAGTTTGGAAGTGTTCCTTCCTCTGCAATTTTTTTGAAAGACTTTTAGAACGATAGGCATTAGCTCTTCTCTAAAGGATTGATAGAATTGTCCTGTGAAGACATCTGGTCCTGAGCTTTTGCTTTTTCGAAGATTTTTGATCACAGCTTCAATTCCAATGCTTGTTCATTGAGTTGTTCATAATTTCTATTTCTTCCTGGTTCACTCTTTGAAGATTTAATGTTTCTAAAAATCCATACATTTCTTCCAGGTTATCTATTTTATTGCCATATAGTTGTTCATAATAGTCTCTTATAATCCTTTACAGTTCTGCATTGTCTGTTTGTAACCTCTCCTTTTTCATTTCTAATTTTGTTGATTTGATTCTTCGATCATTTTTTTTCTTGATGAGTCTGAATAAGGTTTTACCGATTTTATTTATATTTTAAGAGAACCAGCTTTTTGTTTTGTTAATTTTTTCTATTTTTTCTTTTCTTTTTCATTTATTTCTGATCAGATCTTCATGATGTTTTTCCATTATTTTTTTTCCTTCTTTTCCCAGTTGTTTTAGGCATAGAGTTAGGTTGTCTATTTGATGTGTTTCTTGTATCTTGAGGTAGGATTCTATTGCTATAAAATTCTCTCTTAGAACTGGTTTTGCTACATCCCATACATTTTGAGTTGCCATGTTTTCATTGTCATTTGTTTCTATATTTTTGTTTCCCCTCTTTGGATTTTCAGTAACTTGTTGGTTATTTAGAAATGTGTTGTTTAATCTCCATATGTTTGTGTTTCTTACAAAAAAAAATTATAATTTGTATTTTTAAAATTTGTGTTTTCTTACAAAAATTCTTGTAATTGATAACTAGTCTCATAGCATTGTGGTCAGAGAAGATGTTTGATACAATTTCAATTTTCTTAAATGTACTTAGGTTTGATTTCTGACGCAACATTTGGTCTATCTTGGAGAATGTTCAATGTGTACTTGAGAAGAAGGTGTATTCTTCTGCATTTGGATAGAATGTCCTGAAGATATCAATGAGATCCATCTCATCTAATTATCATTTAAGACTTGTGTTTCCTTATTAATTTCCTGTTTTGATGATATGTCCATTGGTGTGAGTGGGGTGTTAAAGTCTCCTACTATTATTGTGTTACTTTCAATTTCTCCCTTTATATGTATTAGTGTTTGTTTTATGTATGGAGGTGGCCCTATGTTGGGTACATAGATATTATGTCTTTTTCGTGGATTGATCCCTTGATCATTATGCAGTGTCCTTGTTCATCACTTGTAATCTTCTTTATTTGAAGATTTATTTTGACTGATATGAGGATTACCACTCCAACTTTCTTTTGCTTCCCATTTGCATGGGGTATATTTTTCCATGCTCTCACTTCCAGTCTATATGTGCCTTTAGGTCTGAAGCTAACTTCTGGTAGACAGCATATATATGGCTCTTTTTTATGTATCCATTCAGCCAGTCTGTGTCTTTTGATTGGAGGATTTAAGATGTACATTCATAGTAATTATTGACATATATGTTCCTATTGCCATTTTCTAGTTGTTTGGGGTTGATTTTGTAGGTCGTTTTTCTTCTGCTATATTTCATGACTATATATGTCCTTTTAACATTTGTTGAAAGCAATTTAGGTGGCACTGAATTCTCTTAAATGTGCTTGTCTGTAAAGCTTTTTATTTTTCCATCATTTTGAATGAGATTTAGTTGGATACAGTAATCTTGGTTGTAGATTTTTCCTTTTAAGTACTTTAAATATGTCCTGCAATTGCCTTCTGGCCTGCAGAATTTCTTTTGAAAGATCAGCTGTTAAGTATATGGGGTTTCCTTTGTAGGTTTCTGGTTGCGTCTCCCATGCTGCTTTCAGTATTCTTTCTTTGTGTTTGCTGCTTCTGCTGCTGCTGCTAAGTCGCTTCAGTAGTGTCTTACTCTGTGCGACCCCACAGACAGCAGTCCACCAGGCTCCCCTGTCCCTGGGATTCTCCAGGCAAGAATACTGGAGTGGGTTGCCATTTCCTTCTCCAATGTATGAAAGTGAAAAGTGAAAGTGAAGTCGTTCAGTTATGCCCAACTCTTAGAGACCGCATGGACTGCAGCCTACCAGCTTCCTCCATCCATGGGATTTTCCAGGCAAGAGTACTGGAGTGGGGTGCCATCGCCTTCTCCGTCTTTGTGGTTAGTCTTTGTTAATTTGATTTGTATGTGCCATGGCGTGTTTATCCTTGGGTTTATCTTTTATGGGAGTCTCTGTGCCTTTTGGGCTTGATTGGTTATTTCCTTTCCTATATTGGGGAATTTTTCAACTATAATTTCTTCATAAATTTTCTCATTTCTTTTTCCTTTCTTCTTCTGTCATTTCAGTTCACTTCAGTCACTCAGTCATGCCCAACTCTTCGCACTTCACGAATCACATCACACCAGGCCTCCCTGTCCATCACCAACTCCCAGAGTTTGCCCAGACTTATGTCCATTGAATCGATGATGCCACCTAGCCATCTCAAACTCTGTCGTCCCTTTCTCCTCCTGCCCCCAATCCCTCCCAGCATCAGGGTACTTTCCAGTGAGTCAACTCTTAGCATGAGGTGGTGAAAGTATTGGAGTTTCACTTTCAGCATCACTTCTTCCAATGAACACCCAGGACTTATCTCCTTTAGAATGGACTGGTTGGATCTCCTTGCAGTCCAAGGGACACTTAAAAGTCTTCTCCAACACCACAATTCCAAAGCATCATTCTTCGTTGCTCAGCTTTCTTCACAGCCCAACTTTCACATCCATACATGACCACTGGAAAAACCATAGCTTTGACTAGACGGACCTTTGTTGACAAAGTAATGTCTCTGCTTTTTAATATGCTCTCCACATTGGTCACAATTTCCCTTCCAAGGAGTAAGCATGTTTTAATTTCATGGCTGAAATCACCATCTGCTGTGATTTTGGAACCCCCCAAATTAAAGTCTGACACTGATTCAACTGTTTCCCCATCTATTTCCCACGAAGTGATGGGACCAGATACCATGACCTCAGTTTTCTGAATGCTAAGCTTTAAGCCAACTTTTCCATTCTCCTCTTCCACTGTCATGAAGAGGCTCTTTGAACTCCAGGATTTGTTGATAGATAGGGAAACCTACTGTGCTGCGATTCATGGGGTCGCAAAGAGTTGGACATGACTGATCGACTGAACTGAACTGAACTGATGGCAACAATACATTTATACAAATATACAAATATTATATAATAACCATCCTCCAGTTAAAACAAATACAAATTTTAAAATATTAATGAAAGAAGAAAGGGGGAAAAAAAAAACAGGCACAAGGAACTTTGCTCTGTGCTCTGTAGTGTTCAAAGGCAATCCAAAAATTAAGGCATCTATATATGCATATAATTGATTCAATTTGATGCACAACAGAAGCTAATGCAACATTATAAAGCAAGTTTCACTTCACTTCACTTCAGTCGCTCAGTTGTGTCCAAGTCTTTGGGACCCCATGAATCGCAGCATGCCAGGCCTCCCTGTCCATCACCAAGTCCCAGAGTTCACTCAAACTCATGTTCATCGAATTGGTGATGCCATCCAGCCATCTCATCCTCTGTCATCCTCTTCTCCTCCTGCCCTCAATCTCTCCTAGAATCAGGGTCTTTTCTAATGATTCAGCTCTTCAGATGATGTGGCCAAAGTACTGGAGTTTCAGCTTTAGCATGATTCCTTCCAAAGAACACCAAAGACTGATCTTTAGAATGAACTGGCTGGATCTCCTTGCAGTCAAAGGGACTGTCAAGAGTCTTCTCCAACACCACAGTTCAAAAGAATCACTTTTTTGGAGCTCAGCTTTCTTCACGGTCCAACTCTCAAATCCATACATGGCCACTGGAAAAACCACAGCCTTGACTAGACTACCTTTGTTGGCAAGGTAATGTCTCTGCTTTTGAATATGTTATCTAGGTTGGTCATAACTTTCCTTCCGAGGAAGGAAATTTTAATTGCATGGCTGCAATCACTATCTGCAGTTATTTTGGAGCCCCAAAAAATAAAGTCTGACACTGTTTCCACTGTTCCTCCATCTATTTGCCATGAAGTGATGGGACCAGATTCTATGATCTTAGTTTTCTGAATGTTGAGCTTTCAGCCCACTTTTTCATTCTCCTCTTTCACTTTCATCAAGAGGCTTTTTAGTTCATTTTTAGTTCATTTTCATTTTCTGTCTTAAGGGTGGTGTCTTCTGCATATCTGAGGTTATTGATATTTCTCCCAGCAACTTTACTCCCATTAAAAAAAAAAAAAAAGTTTTAAAAATATTACAATTGAACTGTACCTCCAGCAGTGAATAAATAAATGGATCCCCCATTTGCAATATATGTGTCCTTGAGGGCATTATGCTAATTAAAATATATTCCTATAACTTTATCAACCCTTGATATTGTTAGTTAAAATACCTGAGTTATAGAAACAGAGAATAGAATGCGATTATTAGGGGTTAGTGGAAATAGATGGTGATTGTCCAAGTTACCAACTTTTAGTCATAGGTTGAATAATCTTGTTAAGGAAGATCCTTCAGTAGTTGCTGGACGGACATGGAGCTTAGCTTTCCTTAGCTCAAGAAAATATTAGTGAATTTAGAAGTTCAGCTCGACCAACAATAGGACTCTGAGTAGAGTGTAGTAAATGTTTATTGAAATATTTTCCCAGGGCCTTCCAAGTCCACTGGACTTCGACTGAGTGGCAAGCAGCAGAGTTTGTGGAAAGTTTACAGACTGTGTCTTTATGAGGGTCAGATCCCTTGCTAGAGCCACTCTCTGACCTGGCCCAGGGTACAGAGCAAGAGCCAACCTTTCCCATCCCTACATATATACCAAATGCATGAGATAATCTACATGGATCACAGTCTATGGAACCCCACCCCACATTTGGTTAGACTTAGGAGACTGAGGGACAGCTGTGTGCTGTGCAACTGGCTCCCTCATTTAAGATGACTGGGCAGGGTAGGGAGACCTTGGTAAGAGGAGAGAATAGAGTACTGAGAACTACCTCTTCATCTGGGACTGGGCACCGGTGGGAGGACTAAGACTGGGAACTGGATGAATGCTCCCAAATTGGTTACCACCTCTTCCTAACCAGGACCCTGGAGGGTGAAAGTCAGCCTTGCACCTTTTCCTTTCAAACTATGGAATAATATCTATTTTGCTAGAGGCTTACATGATCACAGCTAACTCAATGTGACCTTACTTCAAAAACTGAGGATCTGACAGATAAAAGTTTGGGGCAGCTAGTAAGACCTTCCCTCATCTTTCCTACGTGTGGGCTTTGCTTAAAGCTTTTGGGGAGTTCAAGATTTTTAAGGGCATAAAAAACCCATTTCCTTACATGGCCCTGCAATTAAACTCTGCTTTAAAGTCCAATATTCTGCTATTGCTTGGCCTAACTATGTTGTATACATGATTTTTTGTTAATAGTAGCACCTTATCTCTCCAATTCTTTAGAGGGTAAGAGATTATCAGAGAGAATGCCTCATTCCAAAACTTCGGTCGGTCATAAAAACATGTGAAATTTATCATTCTTCTGTAGAAAGCAAATTAGCAAACACTGATGGCTACCCCAAGCCCCAGGTGAATTTGAGACAAAATAACAGTGACTAATGTTGTCATAATGTCCATGGTGTTAGTAATGCCATCCAAATATATCATCCTCTGTCATCCCATCCCATCCTCTTCCAGCCTTCAATCTTTCCCAGCCTCAGGTACTCCTTTAATGAGTCAGCTTTTCACATCAGATGGCCAAAGTATTGAAGCTTCAGTTTCATCATCAGTCCCCCCAGTGAATATTCAGGACTAAATTTTCTAGGATTGGCAGGTTTACTCTTTTTGCTGTCCAAGGGGTTCTCAAGAGTCTTCTGCAACACCACAGTTCAAAAACATCAATTCTTCAGGACTCAGGTTTATTTATTTTCCACCTCTCTTGTCCATACATGACGAGAGCAAAAACCATAACTTTGACTATATAGACATTGCCAGTAAAGTAATGGATCAGCTTTTTAATATTTCATCTTGAAGTTTCATAGAAGTTTTCTCCCAAACAGCAAATATCTTTTAATTTTATACCTGCAGTCACCATTTGCAGTGAATCTGCAGCCCAAGAAAATAAATTGTGTCATGGTTTCCATTGCTTTCCTATTTGCAATGAAGTGATGAGACCTAATCCAGTGATCTTAGCTTTCTGATAAATTGAGTTTTAAGTCAGATTTTTCACTCTCTTCTATCACTTTCAACCAGAGGATCATTAGTTCCTGTTCACTATCTGTCATAAGGTTGGTGTCACTGATATTTCTCCCTGCAATCTTTATTGCATCCTGTGCTTCATCCAGTCTGGCATTTCACAAAATGTACTCTGCATATAAGTTAAATAAGCAAGATGACAATATTCAGTCATGAAAAACTGCACTCCCAGTTTGGAACAGATCTGTTTTCCATATCCAGTTCTAACTGTTGCTTCTTAACCTGCATACAGATTTCTTGAGAGGCAGGTAAGGTGGTCTGTATTCTCACCCCTTTAAGAATTTGCAACACTTTGTTTTGATACACATAGTCAAAGGCTTTAACCAAGTCAGTAATTTGTTAGCATTCATATATAAAACATATCTTTTGTCTTTGGAAAACATTTAGTAGTTTGCTTAATATGTATGTCAATTTATAGTTTAATACTTATTCCATAATATGTTTTCTTTCAATTATGTCTTTGTCGAGAGGATTTCTAGATTGGAAAGAAAGTTTGAATTTTGTTTTTATCTGTATTACTCCTGAACAATCTGTTTTTCTTATCCAGGTGATTTCTAGGTTGGGGAGACCCAGTAAGTGGTAAGAACTCTGGGAGATAGGTAAATATGCAGTACTGACAGGTGGAAAGAAGAAAATCAATATAATGAATAAACTGTATTCTCTTATAGTTTGTATGTTGAGGACCTAACTCTGCACAATATGAGCAAAATATGAGCACATTTTCATTTATCTCTGCTGCTGCTGCTAAGTCACTTCAGTCGTGTCTGACTCTGTATGACCCCATAGACAGCAGCCCACCAGGCTCCCCTGTCCCTGGGAGTCTCCAGGCAAGAACACTAGAGTGGGTTGCCATTTCCTTCTCCAATGCATGAAAGTGAAAAGTGAAAGTGAAGTTGCTCAGTCATGTCCGACACTCAGCGACCCCATGGACTTCAGCCTTCCAGTCTCCTCTGTCCATGGGGTTTTCTAGGCAAGAGTACTGGAGTGGGATGCCATTGCCTTCTCCTCATTTCTCTCTGATCTACTTTAAAAATGGGACTTCTAAATAAGTATTTGGCTTAGTTCATGGGTTCTTTATAAGAAAAGGAGATCACTCACACAAAACACAGAGATATTACTATGTGAAGACAAAGTCAGAAAATGACCAGTCACAATAAAGAAGAAAACAAATCTGCTGATCTTTGATTACTGTCTTGATCCAGGATAGTCTGAGAAAACATTTAAGCTAGTGAAGAGCACCTGCTTATGGGAACCCTAGCAAAGTAATACATCCACATCCTTTTGAAAAGAGGTTTTCAATTTCAAATGAGGCCTCCTTTTCTTACGTAGGTTCCCAGGGAAGGGAAACTCGTAAAAAAAAAAAAATTATCTTACCCATCAACTGACTATCCTCACAGATTTCAAATGCTCTCTAAGAGTTTTTACTGTTTCTTCAGCTCTGTTAGAATATATTGCTATTTCATGGGTAAAGTTGACCAAGGAAATGTTAGAATGATCAGAATTTGCAAGATGTGGTAGAAGAAAATAAGCATACAAAGAAGGCAGCCTGCATAAAAAAGATACAGTCCTCCCCTTTTATCCTTACTATTGATTTTTTAAAAATAAATTTATTTAATGGAAACTAATTAGAGTATTGTATTGGTTTTGCCATACATCAACATGAATCTGCCATGGGTGTACATGTGTTCCCTATCCTGAACACCCTTCCCAGCTCCCTCCCATACCATACCTCTGGGTCATCTGTCTAAATCCTTAGGAGGCAAATTATAATGAAAAATGCATTGCTGCCTATTTCTTTATTGATGTCACAAAGTTATGATGTCCTGGCAACTGCAGCTCCCGAAACTTTCCTCAAAGAACACAGTAGGCTGAAGTAGCCATGGGGAAGCCTAGAGGATTATAAGTCTTTCCAAAACTTTGGAGCCACCTGGGCCCTTCCTGTAGACAGTTTGCTAAGTGTGCTGGTGTCACCTCCATGGCAGAATTTGTAGACTATGACTGCCGCTCTTATCATCAGACCTCTGGATTTCTGAGAACACCAAGAGAACAACATTCCAGCTTTCAAACTACATGTCTAAAAGTGAACAGGAATGCAATCCAGTTCAAAAAGAAGGGCTCCAACATATGGATATGTCCTCAACCCCATCAAGGGCTGTGATGAGAAGCAAAACCAGAGCTTCAGGCAAGGTAACCATTAACTTGTACAGCTATGCCAGGGACATATCACAAATTCTGATAAAGAATGCAGACTTTAAGTCCTCTGCCAGCTCAAAAAATTAGGCCAAAATCACATCTCAACATTCCATATTAGCCAAGTCTAAGACTCTGGACTGCAGCACATGAGGCCAAAGTCACTCTCAACTGAGCATATCTGGAGGTAACAGTACTAGGTACAGAACATTGTGGGAAGGACATCGCCCAAATGAAGTTAAAAAGCCTTTTGAGAGAAGTTGTTCATATACCAGATGACCCAGTCAATGTGATTCAAACCACTAATAATATCCACAAGGCAATGCAAGGTCCTCCTATTGAACTTTATTATGAAGTTCCAGTGCATGCCTGTCTGCAGTCTCTAATTCTATTTCCACAAATGTTTTCATTCAATCAGCAGACATTTCAATTGTCCAGCAGACACAGACAATTGTCAGACACTCATATAAGATGATGAAGAATGCAAGAATGGAGAATCTTTACAAGGCAAGGAGCAGAGAATGCTACAGGTTGATGAGAAGGTGAATTTGGAGCAGAGAATGAAACAGAGATTTCAAAGCTATGATCTAGATTTTGAGGTTGTGGGAGCTGCTCCACACATGGCTGCAGGCCGTGGGGACATATTTCAAAATACAATAAAAATATGGTCTCTGGCCTTAGTAAGCTTTTACAGTCTTACTGCTTCTGAATACTAGACAAGAGCAACTGCAGTGCAACTGCTCAGAATACATGAGATATTATTTCAGGGGTGGGGCTTCCAGAAGACTTGCTCTATCAGAGTTGTTCAAACACAACCATATTTAATAGAGCTGGAGCTAGCTTCATCAATATATAGAGGTTCTCCTAAGCATATTTCAACTACAAGATCATATAAACACATATCTTGGATTTCACTTTCTTTCTCTTTGAGTATTCCTCTACTTGTACAAAAAGAATACAACAGTTAACTTGGAAATCTCATTTTTGTATTAGGACTTTTCTTTCACTTCCAAGTGGATCAGTTGTGCTGAATGACTTCTGTCACTAAATATGGCCTGTTTTATAGTAACTCCCAAGATGCTGCAGTCAGGGCACAGGTTTGGTCAGAAGCCAGGGATACCCTGGGTGGCACTTCTCCGAGCCAAGTGATCCTTCCTTCTCTGATGATTTTTCTGCCTCAGTTGAACATAGGCCCTGTGGTATTTCTCATTTCCAGAGTTCAGTTCCATCTATAGGGCTGCCAGCACCTCCAGCCCCTTCAGAGCAGGTCAGTCACTAGGGATTCCTGGACTTGGTAGTGCCTGGCTCTGCTCCTCTGGTTTCTCCTGCCCTTGTGAGGACAACTGCTCCAGCTCCCCATGTGCCACCACCTCCACCTTCACATGTGCCACCATCTCTACCTTCCTCATGATCTCTTCCACCAGCAGTTGAACTTCCTGCCAGATCCCCACTACCTCTTTCTCCTCCACAGCTTTGTCTTCTTCCATCACCTCCACCCTGAAGAGGGTGGACTCTTTGCCTCACAAGCCACCTTGTGCCTACAACCTCCCTGTGGCCATCAGCATGAGAGCAGGTTCCAGGGCCCCTGCCCCTTGAAGTCCAGGGCTCACAACTAAGATGACCCAGTGTCCTGGGGTGTTCTGCCTTACTCTGGCAGTGTCTCACTCTCCATGTGGCCCTGACTGCAGCTCTAAGCTAGGGCAGCTGTGAAGGGGATGGTCATGCCAGCCCAGCTCGTTGCCTGCATAGCTGGTCAACAGGCTGCCATCACATTCTGCCAAGAGCTAGCTCCTTCTGGGGGGTGCACTGAGACTGAAGAATGTGATTGGGAAGGTCTGGGGCACAGTACACATGCACCAGCAGTGATAGCCTAGGCAAACGAGCCCCCTAGGCTGATGGAGCTGTAAGTCATAAGGAGGCTGCTGGACCCAAATCTCAAACAATAATTGAGATGGTAGTGGGTGGCACCCTCCAGGGACATGTCCCTAGTCCAGGAGTTGCCCCTGGTCTCCAGGAGCTCCAGCAATGGTGGGTGGCAGGCTCTGCTGCACTGTGCACATGCCTCCAGGTACCTTGCCTATCTTCCATCTGGCACTACCTGGGTGCATGCTGACATTGACTTGGCATCCAGAAATTCAAAAAATGTGTTCCTGCTCACATATCCATAAAGCATAACTTCCCTGTCCCACAGGACCTTCACCTGGGGTGGTCTCCCAAAGTGTCCAATGAAAGGCAGGGGGTAATTTGACTAGATAAAGTTTCTTCCAGTGGACAGACAAACTGACACTGTCTAGATGATTGCAGTGTGGGTACAGCTGAACCCATCCCAGCTTTGCTACAGTTGAACTCCTTTACTTGGGTGCTCCAAAGCCATACAGTACAGATTTCTCTATGTGTCTCTCTGTCTGTGCTTCTGGCATGCACTCTTTTCCTGCCCATCTTTCTGTATGTGCTAGTAGGAGCCTGTGTTTGTGTGTCTCTGTTGCTCTAACTGATGTTGTTGCCCTCTGCCACTCTCTGGACACTAAAGCTCAGAAAGGACATTTAACCTTGGCATGACTCAAAGTCCTCTCCCCCTGTGTGAGCTGCACCCATGGGAGATCAGTCTTTGTCAGTCTATACATTTGGTGATGTTTTCTGAAATGTGAGAGGCAAAAATGGGTGATCTCTGCTGAAGAGGACAGGCCTCACTCCCTTTTTTGCATGGTAGATACAAACACTGCACACAACTAAGGTGGCTTGGTCACACTTTGGGTAGATGGAGAAACAGGGCATGCTTTTGCTGACATAAGGGAACTCCCTGAACCTTGTTTAAAAAGACCAGTCAGTGAGGTTTTTTAAGAGGTCCCTGTTAAGGCCCATGACTCAATCAGAGCCAGAGGTATTGAATTCTGCCTATTTACCATATACAAGCCCTTTCAAAGTAGCTCTGTTCTTATCCAGCCTCCAGGTGAGAACACATGGCAGCCTACCCTGTCTCCCCAGCCCTTTGGGGTCTGGAGAGGAGTGAGAGGATCAACCTAAGATATCCTTTGCATAGAATGATAATAAAACATTCTGCAAAGAGTTTAAAGAGTGATGTTTCAAACTCGCAAACTCTGCAGGTAAAAGCTGCGTATGCTACAGTGCCCATCAGTCTCTGAAAGCTTACAAAAAATGGCAAGGTGTGCTCATGCCTGGTTATGTTGAGGAAGAATGCTCCTGCACTTGAGAAGGGCAGAAAGGTCTTTATAGTTGGGTGTCCAGTGGTCTGTAGATCACACCCCACTTTTGTGCCTGGGAATGGACCCCTTTCAGTTTCTCAAATTCTTTGCATACTCCCTGACCTCCCCCAGGTGTTTTCTTCCTGCCTCTCCTTTCTGCCAGGGATCCAGGGTACAGAAGCACATTTTCATTTATAGCTTGCTCCCTCGATGAAATTCCTGGGCTCATTTCCCTGGCATTAGTGCTTTTGCTGACCCAATGTCTATATACCTTACACAAGTTCTTTCACTTTTTCAGTACCCATTTTCCATCACCTGGCAAGGCCAGTTCCAACAACTCTCCCCACAGGTGTGCCAAAGCATACACACAACCCTGAAAGTAACCTTGCACATATAAAGAATACACCAGGATAACAGATTTGGTAAGGATCCTTTATTTTTTGTCCTGGTCATTTTCTTTCACTCATTCATTGATAAAGCCAATGTCCTTGGTACTTCTATTATTTATCCTGGAAGGATACACAATCTTGGTATTTGATGGTGAGGAAGATTACTGGCATAGAAGTGGTCAGGGTTGTAAGTGCTAGCCATGGAGAACTGACTGATGTGCTCCTGTGTTCTGTACTCTCCCATCATGCTGGACAAGTTTACACTGGCAATCACGTTGCCATGATTCAATTCCCTGAGCTTTCCTTTCAGGAACCACACAGAAATGGACAGGGACTTAGCACTGAGCTGACTTACAGCACATCTATCTTAGCCTGCACCCCTCAAGAACATTCTTTGTCAATGCTGTGCCCTTGTTGCAGTCCCAACACGCCCAGGCCTGCAACCTTCTATGTGAGGTTCCCCTGGTCTTCCTAACTGCATTTTCCTCTTTGCAACTGTTTCTCTATTCCCAAAAGTGTTATCTCCCTGTACCAAGAAAAGGTCAAATAAATGGCTGGTTTTCCAAGAGGCCAAATAGAACATTTCAGGCCAAAGATTCTGATACAATTTTGTGAAGGAGATGCATATGGATCCCAAGAGTCCTGCCAAAACAAGGCACTGAACGTAAGGCTAGAATGTTAAGGGGCCTTCCTTCCCATTGGTTCTGCTCTTTACTACTATCCACACACAGAGCCCCCACACAGATGGCATCCTGGGAAGCCAACCCACTCTAGACTCATAGCTCATGCCTCTCAAAGCCTTAATCCCCACCAGGCATTACTGACTTACTAAATGCCAAGTTTCTCATTCTGTAGCCCTTATGAGGCTGTCATAGCTCTGCCTACAGCTAAAGTATCCCTGATAGCCTACACAGCATGTGGTCCATGGATCCCAGATTATGGTTGGGCTGAGTACATCCAAGACATTCATTTAGATTACAGGTTCCCTGTGAGAGTCATGTGCTGTGAATCTCCTTCAGGATGCCCATTACAAAATCAGAAATTCTGCTTCAGCGAATTAGACAGAACCCTCCCTCAGGTGCAAACCCACACCATTGTCCCTCTGCCCTTACAGACAAGGATGAGAACACAGAGAAAGGTAGGAATTCACATCACAACTTGTGGCACAAGCAATTGGGCATCTTTGGAAGGACAGCTATTCCCTAATTCCTGGAGCCTTAAACCAGCCGGCTCTGAACTTCTCCTTTTCTCTCTCTTTCCTAGGGCCCATGCATGCAAATCTTGCTGCATCACTGTTCCTGCATTCATAGGGACACAGGCAAAGGGGTACAAACACACATCTCACACATGTACTTTCCTCACATTTCTGCACTGCCAAGTAAGCTGGAAGTGCCAAGATGGATTTCAAGTTCACACACTGTCTCTTCTAGGATGCCTGGCATTTTATACTGAGCACCTAACTTAGCAAGTCATTTGCCTCACATGGTGCCAGTATGTGCCACTTGGGGAAGGTGTGTGCTGGCTGACAGGTTAATAATCCCAGGCAGCACTAGCCTGAGCTCTTACACTGTTTCCTTCTCACATGTGGAACTAGTCTCTAGGGCATCAGGCTCTCTGTGCCTCCTCCTCTCAGTCTCTGCCCTTTTCTGAAGAACCTTGACCTCTTCACAATCTTGGATCCTGCCCTAGTCACATCCACCATTTCCACATGGCAGCCAATGCCCCCACAGACTGAGGGGTCCACAGACAGTGGTTCTGAAACCCCTCAGCACTTGATTTACTCTGGTTGATAACTCAAACCCTCCACTCTCTCTTACTGATACAAACACAGACAACGACACACGATAAATTGTGAGCTTGTTTATGTCTCCTGATGTAATTGCAGATTTGTGGACCCACTATCTGCAGTAGCCACTGGCTCTCCTTTCCTCATTCCTGTTCTGGGCAGAGGCATCGCAGAGTTGTGTAAAACTAGTCTCCCCTGGTCTGTGGATGCCTCATTCTTCCTCTTCTGATTGTTCCACATCTCATGTTCTTTCACCATCTCTGTGTTTGCAATGGGCCAGACATTTGCACACACACACAAACACAAGTGACACAATACACACGTGCAAGGCACAGGGACACAAACACAAAGAGGGAATTCATGTGTCCATACCTGAAAAACCAGTGGTTTATACAAACTATAGAGATTTCTTATTTCTTATAGGAAAATTTCCATTCTGATCTTCAAATGTGAATTACAGAGAAATCCAGCATCCATGAAAGAAATCCAGCATCTATACAAAAAAAAAAAAATTTTTTTTCTAAAAAGTACAGAGAATTCCATATTTCAGGGTAGAAAATCATCTTTTCATATGTATAAGAAATATGAAGAGTTCTATATTTCATAAAGGAACAGTGGTACCCATATTTTCATTTGTGTAATAGAGATGATTCCAATACTATATTGGTCCTCTGTATTTAAGTAAACCAGCACCAATGTTTTCATGTGTGAAATATAGAGAATTCTATGTTTTATGTAGAAAATCACCAGCCTGATTTTCATACATGAAATATACGGAATCCCAAATTTTCATGGAGTGAAAAAATAATTCAATAGTTCATGAAGTAAAGAGAGCATTGAGATTTTCATACATAAAATGTAGAGAATTCCATTTTTAATTGTGTAAAAAAAAACAGATTTTCATATATGAAATATAGAGAATTCCATACTTTATGTAGTTAAATGGGTGTGCAGATTTTGATATGTGAAATATATAGAACTGCAGATTGCTTCTGGGGAAATGGTACCCAGTTTTTCCTATGTGATATACAAGGATGTGAATACAAGATGTTCAATACTTCCTATAGGAAAATTTGAGATTTTCATATGTGATACAGTATTCCATATTTCATGTAAAAAATGGGTGGCCAGATGTCAAATGTGATATATAGAGAATTCCACATTTCAAGTGGGAAAACTGGTACCCATATATTCATATATGAAATATAGACAGCTCAATAATTTTGTTACAAATATCTGACCTGAGATTTCCTTATATGAAAATCTCATAGGTCATGTACGAAAACCTGTTCATAGATTTCTATATCTGAAATGTAGAGATTTCATGGTACATGTAAGAAAATTTGTTCCCAGATTTCTATGTAAAATATAGAAAATTACATATTTATGTTAGAAAATTTTATTAAGATTTTCATATATGAATTACACAGAATCCCATATATTGATATAGCAGAAAAATTTTTGCTCTAATTATCTACTGTAAAATATACACAATTCCATATTTCATTTAGGAAAACTTCTAATGTGATGTCTACACTTGAAACACAAAATTCCATATATCACACATGAGAATCTATGCCTACAAAGCCTGTACTAATATGCTTATTTTGAAGTACAATGAGTTTGATATTTAATGAAGGAAAGCTAATGTTCATATGTTCAAATATTAAACAGAATTCCATATATTATGTAGGAAAATGTGCAGCAGATATTCTCAAGTGTAATATGAAGACCTTAATATTTCATTCCAGATTTTCATATATGGAATATTGTGAATCCTATATTTATGCATGAAAATCTGTGCCTAGATTTTCATTTTTTAAATATAGAGACTTACATATTTAATGTGGAACAAACAGCATATGTATTTTCATATGTGAAATATAGAGTATTCTATACTTAAATCAAGGAAATCTGTGCTCAGATTTTTTTTTTTAATCTGAAATATAAACTGTTCCAATTTTCATGTAACTTAATCCCTTCTAGACTGTCATTTGTGAAATTTTCATATTTCAGGAATTAAAATTTGCTAAGGGAATTTCATGTTTGAACTGTAGAGAATTACATACTTCTCAGAAAATTCAATTGAGTAGCTCATTTATTAAATATGAATTTCTATACTTCAAGCAGGAAATTGTGTGCTCAAATTTTCCTATGTGAATAACAAAGAATTTTATATTCATGGAGGAAAATATATACACACATATTCATGTGAAACATACAGTAATCCATACATCGTGACCAAAAGTCTAAAGCTAGATAATTAAATGTGATACAGATTTCATACTTCATGTGGAAAAACCTGCACCTGTATTTTCATATGTGAAATATAGAAAACTGAATATCTTATGCAAGAAAATCATCATTCAGGTTTGCACATGAATGACACAGAGCAACCAAAGGCAGTGCTCTGGAATAACCCAGAGGAATAGGGTGGGAAGAAAGGTATGGGAGAGCTTAAAGATCTGTAGGACACATGTACGCATATGGCTCATTAACACTGATGTATGGTAAAAACCATCACAATATTGCATAGTAAACATCATCCAGTTAAAATAAATTAGTTTAAATTATTTAAAAAATAAGAAGAAAGAAATGTATAAGGATTTCTATACAGTGCTCTGTGTTGGCCTAAATGGGAAGGCATTCCAGGAGGGAAGGGATTTACATATGCATATAATTGATTCATTTTGATGTACAGCAGAAACTGATACAAGATTATAAAGCAACTATACTCCAATAAAAATCATTTTAAAATATTGCAATTCAACCTAGGAAGACAAAAACTTTATCATCACATGACATTGTTAGTTAAGGCCCTTGGGCCTTGGGCTGGGTAATGAACTGTGGCGCTTGGACAAGCCTGAGGACAGGCTGTGTCTTGCAGAGTCCCGGAGCCCTTGCTGGAGCCACTCAGTGGCCTGGCCCAGGTTTCAAAGCAACGGCCACCGTGTCCCATGCCCACCTCCATGTCCGAATGGTTGTGGCAATGTCCATGGGTCACAGTCTACAGGACCGAGCTCCCCATTTGGGTAGACGGAGGAGGCTGAGGGTCAGCTGCGTGCTGGGTACCTGGCTCCCTCATGGCAGGTGGCCGGGCAGTGTGTGGGGGCCTTGGTAAGAGGAGGGCACAGAGAAAAATATTTTCCACTCCATGAACTTCAGCACGTTAGGCTTCCCTGTCCTTCTCAATTTCGATGAGCAGGCTCCAATTCAAGTCCATTTAGTCGGCGATACCATCCAACCATCTTGTCCTCTGTCATCTCCTTCTCTTCTTGCCTTCAGTATTTCCCCACATCAGGGTCTTTTGCAATGAAATGGCTCTTCACATCAGGTGGCCAAAGCATTGTGGCTTCAGCTTCGGCATTAGTCCCCGCAATGAATTAATTAAGGACTGATTTCCTTTAGGATTGATTGGTTTGATCTCCTTGCAGTCCAAGGGACTCTCAAGAGCCTATTGCAATACAATTGAAAAACATCAGTTCTTTGACACTCAGCTTTCTTCCTGGTCCAACTCTCACACCCATTCACAACTACTGCAAAAAGCATAACTGATTAAACAGACATGTGTCAGTAAAGTAATGGGCCTGCTTTTTAAAATGCTGTTTAGGTGTGTGATAGCTTTTCTTCCAAAGAGCAAGCATGTTTAAGTTTCATTGCTACACTCAAAAGCAGTGATTTTGGAGCCTGCCCACCACCCTCCCCCCACATCGCCCCCACCAAAATAAAGTTGGTCACTTTTTCTGTTTTCTTATCTATCTGCCCTGTAGTGATAGGTCCAAATGCCACAGTCTTAGTTTTTTGTATGTTGAGTTTTAAGGCTGGATGACATCTCCGACTGGATGGACGTGAGCTTGAGTGAACTCCGGGAGCTGGTGATGGACAGGGAGGCCTGGCATGCTGAGATTCATGGGGTCTCAAAGAGTAGGACACGACTGAGTGACTGAACTGAAGTCAACATTTTCACTCTCCTCTTTCACTTTCAGCAAGAGGTTCTTTAGTGCCTCTTCACTTTCTGTCGTAAGGATGGTGTTATCTTCATATCGAGGTTATTTTTATTTCTCCCTGCAGTCTTCATTCCAGCTTGTGCTTCATCCAATCCTTTATTTCTCATTATGTATTCTGCATATGTTAAGTAAATAAGATGTCGATATTTAATCTTCACATGCCTGCTACTGCTAAGTCACTTCAGTCGTGTCTGACTCTGTGGGACCCCATAGATGGCAGCCCACCAGGCTCCTCCATCCCTGGGATTCTCCAGTCACGAATACTGGAGTGGGTTGCCATTTCCTTCTCCAACCCTTTTCCTAATTTGGACCAGTCCATTATTCCATATACAGTTCAATATGTTGTTTCCAAACTTGAATTCAGAAGTCCCAGGAGGCAGGGAGGTAGGTGGTCTGGTATTACCATCTATTTAAGAATTTTCCAGATGGTTGTGATGGTTGTGACTTAACACAGTCAAAGTCTTTAGCATAGTCAATAATTTGCTGGATCTTTAGCATAGTCAATAATTTGCTGGATCTGGATGAAGCACAAGCTATAATCAAGATTGCTGAGAGAAATACCAATAACCTCAGATATGCAGACGACACCAACCTTATGGCAAAAAGTGAAGAACTAAAGAGCTTCTTGATGAAAGTGAAAGAGGAGAGTGAAAAAATTGGCTTAAAGCTCAACATTTAGAAAACTAAGATCATGGCATCTGGTCCCATCACTTCATGGCAAATAGATGGGGTAACAGTGGAAACAGTGACTGACTTTATTCTTTTGAACTCCAAAATCACTGCAGATGGTGATTACAGTCATGAAATTAAAATACACTTACTCCTTGGAAGGAAAGTTATGACCAACCTAGACAGCATATTAAAAAGCAGAGGGATGGTATGGGGAGGGAGGTGGGAAGGGGGTTCAGGATTGGGAAAACATGTACACCTGTGGCAGATTCATGTTGATGTATGGCAAAACCAATAAATATTGTAAAGTAATTATCCTCCAAATAAATAAATAAATAAATAAGAAAGAAAATGGAAAATAAAATAAAACTATTCTATCCCCCCTCCAAAAAAAAAAAAAAAAAAGCAGAGACATTACTTGTCAACAAATGTTCATCTAGTCAAGGCTATGGTTTTTGCAGTAGCCATGTGTGGATGTGAGAGTTGGACTATAAAGAAAACTGAGCCCAGAAGAATGGATGCTTTTGAACTGTGGTGTTGGAGAAGATTCTTGAGAGTCCCTTGGACTGCAAGGAGATCCAACCAGTCCATCCTCAAGAAGATCGGTCCTGGGTGTTCATTGGAAGGACTGGTGTTGAAGCTGAAAGTACAATACTTTGGCCACCTGATGCAAAGAGCTGACTCATTTGAAAAGACCCTGATGCTCTGAAAAACTGAGGGCAGGGGAAGGGGATGACAGAGGATGAGATGGCTGGATGGTGTCACAGACTCAGTGGACAGGAGTTTGGGTAAACTCTGGGAGTTGGTGATGGATTAGGAGGCCTGGCATTCTGTGGTTCATGGAGTCACAAAGAGTTAGATACAACTGAGAGACTAAACTGAACTGAAGTACAAAATATATATTTTGTCTTTGCAAAGTGCTAGTAGTTTGCTTATCATATGCATCACTTTTTTTTTTCCCTCTCACATAACTGCTTTCAGGGTTGAGAAGACCCAGTTAGCAGGTTGAAATCTGTGACACAGATGAATTTACTTCAGTACCAAGTAAAAAGACAGAAATCATTATTATGAATATGATGTATCCTCTGAAAATTTTTATGTTGAAGACCTAAATATCTCTATTTGTACTTAGTCAAAATATGAGTATACTGTCATTTCTTTCTGACCCTATTTGGATATAGGACCTCTAAATAGGTAGTTAATACAATAGTTTCTCTGTAAGAAATGGTGATCAGTCACAGAAAAAACAAAGAAATTACTATGTGAAGAAAAAGGCAGAAGATGGACAGTAACAATCCAGAAGAAGAAAAAAAAAAATCTGCTTACCATTTGATTACTGGCTTGATCCCCAGAAGTCTGAAGGAAAAAATTATTTAAGCTAACTGATATGATATGGTACACCTTGATATAGCAACAGAAATACCCACAGATTCTTTGAAAAGAGGCTTAAATTTCAAATGAGATCTCATTTTCCTACCTATGTACTGAGGGAAAGGAAACTAGTAAATAACTCTCTTACCAATAATCCTTACAGATTCCTAATGCTCCCTAAGAATTTTCAAGTTTCTTTAGAGACTCAACTGGGCTATAATTTATTCCTATTTTATGGGTAAATTTGACCTAGGGAAAATTAGAATGGGAATAATTTACAGGAACTGGTAGAAAAAATAAGCATATCAGGAAGGCTTTCTGACCTCATCAGAAAGATACAGTTCACTGCTTTTAGCCTTACCATAGATCTCTTTCTAAATCCCTAGGAGACAAAGGGTAGTGACCAAGGAATTGCTGGCTATTTCTCCAGTGAAGTCACAAAATTTTGATGTTGTTGCAACCTTGCCTCCCTAAGCTATATAAAGACGTTAGGCTGTAGTAGCCATGGGGAAGTTTAGAGGATCTCAAGGCCTCCCAAGCCATTGGAACCACCTAGGCCTTTTCTCCAGACAGTTTGCCAGGCATGCTGGTATCACCTTCTCTATGGCAGAATTTGTAGTCTATTACCACCACACTTATCACCAGTCCTCTGGATTTATGAGAACCCCAAGAGATCACCATTCCAACTTTCAAACTACGTCTAGGAAAAAAAAACAGGAATATAATCCACTCCAAACTGACAGGCTCTACCCCATGTAGATGCATAGAATTCTCAACCCCAAGAAGGGCTGTAATTAGCAGAAAAACCACAGCTTCAGCAACCTCAACGTTAACACCCACAACTATGTCAGGGACATGTCACAAGTACTGATAAAGAGTGAAGATTTAAGTCCTCTACCAACTCAAGAAATTGTGACCCAAAATATGTTTGACCTTCCATCTTAGCCAAACCTAAAAGACAGACTCTGCACTACAGCACATCAGGCCAAAAGCATGCTAAACTGAGACTAGTTGAAGGTAAGAGTACTAGGTACAAGATATTTTGAAGAAGACATCCTCTCAGATTGAAGTCATATAAAAGTGTTTTGTTCTGCTTGAGAAAGAAAATGTCCATCTTCCAGATGACCTAGGAGATAGGATTCAGATCACTAAAAACATTCAACTTAGCCCTAACATAGTGCAAGGTCCCTCTATGGAACTTACTCAGAAAATTCTAGTGCAGGTCTATCTACAGCCTCCAATTTTCATTCCCCAAAGGTTTTCATTCAATCAGCAGACAGTTCAAAAAATGGAAAATGGCAAGTAATTCGTGGAAAACAATGAAGACTGCAAGAAAAGTGAATCTTTCCAGGATTACTGACAGATAATGCTACAGGTTGGTGATAAAATGGGAGAAGATGGAGAGGAGAATGAAGGGGAGACTTCAAAGCTAGAATCTGGCTTTTTGAGGTGGTGGAAGCTGCTCCACACCTGGCTGAAGGCCTTGGGGACATATTTCTTTTATATTTCAAAATATAATAAACAATGTCATCTCTGGCATCAGTAATCTTTTACAGTCTTAAAAATCCTCAGCACACTAGATTAGACCACCTGAAGTGATATCACTTAGAAATTCAGGAGATATTACTTGGGAGTGGGGGCTGGTACTTGGAGGAGACTTGCTGTATCAGAATTGTTTAAACACTTGCCATATTTAGTAGAGATGGAGCCAGTATTCTCCTGTGCATAGACTGTTTTCTTAAGCATATTCCAATTATGAGAGCATATAATTATCTATCTGGGGTTTCACTTTCTTTCTCTTTGAATGCTTTTCCACTTACAAAAAAAAGGAGATAGCACTAATTTGAAGTAATGTTTTTTACATTAGAATTTTTCTCACTTTTCTAAATATACCAGTTATGCTAAATAATTTCCTGCCACTAAATATGTCCCACTTTATAGTAACTAGTCTTGTCATACCAGAGGCTTTCAAGAAAATATAAGAGCAGATAAAATGTAAAAGCACAGACAAGTTAACCTTCTGAGAAGTGTTGGGAAAAAAGAAAAAACATGGGAAAATAGGCCATGAGTTGGCTGACTGAAAAGGTAGTGTGGGGAAACTCTGATGAAGTATTAGCAACCCTTATAATTAGTTCATTTGTCATCAGTTTAGTTCAGTCTCTCAGTCGTGTCCGACTCTTTGCAACCCCATGAGTCACAGCACGCCAGCCCTCCCTGTCCATCATCAACTCCCAGAGTTCACTCAGACTCACGGCCATTGAGTCAGTGATGCCATCCAGCCATCTCATCCTCTGTCGTCCCCTTCTCCTCCTGCCCCCAATCTCTCCCAGCATCAGAGTCTTTTCCATTAGGCCTATTTTATTTCTAAATCAGTCAATTCAGTTGCTCAGTCGTGTCTGACTCTGTGACCTAAGAACCACAGCACGTCAGACCTCCCTGTCCATCACCAACTCCTGGGGTTTACCCAAACTGATGTCCATTGAGTCAGTGATGCCATCCAAACATCTCATCCTCTGTCATCCCCTGCTCCTGCCCTCAGTCTTTCACAGCATCAGTGTCTTTTCAAATGAGTCATCTCTTCACATCAGGTGGCCAAAGTATTGCACTTTCAGCTTCAACACCAATCCTTCTAATGAACACGCAGGACTGATCTCCTTGAGGATGGACTGGTTGGATCTTCTTGCAGTCCAAGGGACTCTCAAGTCTTCTCCAAGACCACACTTCAAAAGCATCAATTCTTCTCTGCTCACATCCATACATGACTATTGGAAAAATCATAGCCTTGACTAGATGGACCTTTGTTGACAAAGTAATGTCTCTGCTTTTTAATATGCTATCTAGGTTGGTCATAACTCTACTTCCATGGAGTAACCGTCTTTTAATTTCATGGTTGCAATAACCATCTGCAGTGATTTTGGAGCCCAAAAGAATAAAGTCAGACACTGTTTCCCCATCTATTTGCCATGAAGTCATTGGACCAGATGCCATGATCTTCATTTTCTGAATGTTGAGCTTCAAGCCAACCTTTTCACTCTCCTCTTTCACTTTTGGCAAGAGGCTCTTCAGTTCTTCTTCACTTCCTGCCATAAAGGTGGTGTCATCAGCATATCTGAGGTTATTGATATTACTCCCAGCAATCCTGATTCCAGCTTGTGCTTCTTCCAGCCCAGCATTATTCGTGATGTACTCTGCATTTAAGTTAAATAAGCAGGGTGACAATGTATACCCTTGACATACTACTTTTCCTTTTTGGAACCAGTCTGTTGTTCCATGTCCAGTTCTAACTGTTGCTTCCTGACCTGCATACAGGTTTCTCAAGAGGCAGGTCAAGTGGTATGGTATTCCTTCCCATCTCTTTCAGAATTCTTCACAGTTTGTTGTGATTCACCTAGTCAAAGGCTTTGGCATAGTCAATAAAGTAAAAACAGATGTTTGTTTGTTTTGTTTTTTCCTGGAACTCTTTTGTTTTTTGATGATCCAGTGGATGTTGTCAATTTGATCTCTGGTTCCTCTGACTTTTCTAAATCCAGCTTGAACATCTGGAAGTTCATTTTTCACATATTGTTGGAGCCTGGCTTCGAGAATTTTGAGCATTACTTTACTATTCTGAGATGAGTGCAACTGTGCAGTAGTTTGAAAATTCTTTGGCATTGCCTGTTTTGGGGAGTTGGTAACCAGTCCTTTTCCCCACAAGTCCAGAAGACCTCATCTGGGACCTTCCCTAAGTCTTGGTTGGAAGAATTTAGATGCTCCCAGTATGGCCCAACACCTGGGACTTCTAAGAATGGATCAAGACCAGACCAGTACAATTACATAACAAGCGAAACTGAGAGGCAAAGCAGTCAAGTTTTTTTTTTTTTCTTTTCCCTTTTGAAAGGCCCAAATACCAGGTCAGGGGTTCTGGCCACTGTGAATGACACTATTGGCAATATCATAAACAATGATTTTGCTCTTTGTTTCCCTAACTCTAGTGTAATCTTTCAACTTAAACTTTCCTCACCTAGCATCATTGTGAGCAGAGTCCAATTCCAGATAGATCCTCCTGACTGCCTGTTGATGGTTTGCTTCCATTGAAATATCTGGAGGGCATCTAGTCTAGCACTTCTCCAAGGTGATGTCTCGCTCATCAGGGATCCTCCACAGACCCAGTAATTAATGATAGCTAGTTATTTTCTACTTCCTCAGCTTGGTTAATAAAAGTTTCTTTTCAAGAGCAGGCATTTCTTGTTTCGCATTTAGGGAAGCTTGGAGTTGGTCATATAGTCCCTTTTGTCCTGGCTCAGAGTCCAATCCTTTGGATTTAGTTTCAGGGGTCAGAGTGTCAACTGTATTTACCAAGGAAATTAACCAGGAATAGGTCTCTTCAGGCCAGCCTAAATAATTTGTTGAATCCCAGTCCCAGTATACTATTTCTCCCATAGTGCCAGAATACCACAAGTCATCTTCGTATTGTAATCTGGCCATATGATAACAATACCAAAAATGCCCCCCAACACACACACCACCAGGAACATTTAGAAAGAGATTAATAGCATGCAAGTGACAGGTGTGCATAGTAGGTGAATGTGGGGCATTATTTATGCAATGTTATACAATGTTATACTTTGCAACATTATATAATCAGAACAGTCCCCCTGTTTTCTAGACTAAGTGGATATTTAACATCTGAACAGAGCTACAAGGAATTTTTTTTTCTTTACTTCATATCTAATCTATTTACAGTAGGAGACTACAAAAAAAAATAATAATAAGGAGTATGAGGAAATAAACAAAGCAGAGTAAGCTTTTAGATGATAATTCACTCCAGGGGAGATATATAGTCTTATTTTGACTAAGATAAATAGAGTCCCAGTCCAATTAACAGCCAACACATCAATAGTTCACTGGTCCTGCTGGTTTCTTAAACTTCAGCCATACACTGACTGTCCATCTTCTGGTGTGGCCAGAGCAGGACTTTGGGATCATTGTTTCCATCTTTGCAAGGTCTGCTGCAGTTAAGAGGTGTGCCTCCATATTGAGCGCTGCTTTCCACTTTCCTGAGATATGGGTTGGACCAAGAATGACTCTGAAATGATGATTCCAAGCACTTTTCCTGTTACTTTGAGAGCAGGTGGAGTGGTTAAATTACAGAATACGATCTGCTCCACATTGATTTCAAGGGCTCCTTCCAGTCTTGCACACATACTTGGTCCTCATGTTTGTGGTGGTGTAGTTATGCCCAAAAATATGAGTATCATATCCATGACCCATTTGTGTGTTTGAGAGATGGTGTGTTCAACTTCTTGCAGCTACTTATGTAAATTAAAGTCTCTCAGTTTTTGGTTTCCCCTCTTAAGCTGACCAATAGGGGCAGGCATTCATCAGTTCAGTTCAGTTCAGTTGTGTCTGACTCTTTGCTACCCCATGAATCACAGCATGCCAGGCCTCCCTGTCCATCACCAACTCCCGGAGTTCACTCAGACTCACGGCCATCGAGTCAGTGATTCCATCCAGCCATCTCATCCTCTGTCGTCCCCTTCTCCTTCTGCCTCCAATCCCTCCCAGCATCAGAGTCCTTACCAATGACTCAACTCTTTGCATGAGGTGGCCAAAGTACTGGAGTTTCAGCTTTAACATCATTTCTTCCAAAGAAACCTCAGGGCTGATCTTCAGAATGGACAGGTTGGATCTCCTTGCAGTCCATGGGACTCTCAAGAGTCTTCTCCAACACCACAGTTCAAAAACATCAATTCTTCAATGCTCAGTTTCCTTCAGAGTCCAACTCTCACATCCATACATGACCACTGGAAAAACCATAGCCTTGACTAGACGAACCTTTGTTAGCAAAGTAATGTCTCCACTTTTCAATATGCTATCTAGGTTGGTCATAACTTTTCTTCCAATGAGTAAGCGTCTTTTAATTTCATGGCTTCAATCACCATCTGCAGTGATTTTGGAGCCCCCCAAAAAATAAAGTCTGACACTGTTTCCACTGTTTCCCCATCTATTTCCCATGAAATGATGGGACCAGATACCATGGTCTTCATCTTCTGAATGTTGAGCTTTAAGCCAACTTTTTCACTCTTCTCTTTCACTTTCATCAAGAGGCTTTTTAGTTCCTCTTCACTTTCTGCCATAAGGGTGGTGCCATCTGCATATCTGAGGTTATTGATATTTCTCCTGGAATGCTGATTCCAGGTTGTGCTTCTTTCAGCCCAGTGTTTCTCATGATGTACTCTGCATATAAGTTAAGCAGGGTGATAATATACAGCCTTGACATACTCCTTTTCCTATCTGGAACCAGTCTGTTGTTCCATGTCCAGTTCTAACTGTTGCTTCCTGACCTGCATATAGGTTTCTCAAGAGGCAGGTCAGGTGGTCTGGTATTCCCATCTCTTTCACAATTTTCCACTGACCTTTTCCAGTCCTGTGGCCACTGTTGAGTTTTCCAAATTTGCTGGCATATTGAGTCCAGCACTTTCACAGCATCACCTTTCAGGATTTGAAACAGTTCAACTAGAATTCCATCATCTCCACTAGCTTTGTTCGTAGTGATGTTTCTAAGGCCCACTTGACTTCACATTCCAGGATTTCAAATGGGAGGAACCCTATCCCTGCCATAGGTGAACATCTCACCTTCAAGAGGACCATGGGTAATATGTCTACCCACCGTAAGCTGGTCTCCTGACAGCTTGGCCAGGGTTTGCGTGAGGTTTCTGTTCATACATTCTGCTTCCCCTAAACTCTGGAGGCAGTAGGCAGTATGCAATTTCCACCAGGTCATCAAAGCCCTTGCCACCTGTTGGGCTGTCTCAGCTACAACTGCCAGTCTAATGTCTGACCCTATGATCAGAGACATTCCATACCTTTGGACGATGTCCCTAGGAGTGCCTTCTCTTGCTTTTCTTGTTTGCATTGGAAAGTTCTCTAATGCTGCTGCTAAGTCGCTTCAGTCGTGTCCGACTGTGTGATCCCATAGATGGCAGCCCACCTGGCACCCCCAACCCTGGGATTCTCCAGGCAAGAACACTGGAATAAGTTGCCATTTCCTTCTCCAATGCATGAAAGTGAAAAGTGAAAGTGAAGTTGCTTAGTCGTGTCCAACTCTTAGCGACCCTATGGACTGCAGCCCACCAGGCTGCTCCGTCCATGGGATTTTGCAGGCAAGAGTGCTGGAGTGTGGTGCCATTGCCTTCTCCCCACAAAAAGGTGCAGAGGAAACTTCAAATGTATCTGAACCCTCAGCTTGTAGGGATTTCAATAAAATCTAATTACATATCTTCAAATGGGGATGGACTACAGAACTGTGCCCCTACCAGGCCACTAGGCCCCTGGCAAGCATTATTTTGTAGACAATTCAAATACCACTGAAAGACAGAACAGCAGAGTGTGGGATGGTGAGCAATGAGATGGCAATGGCCTAGGCAAGGTCTCTAACGTTTTTTCTATCTCTCCACGTGGTTTCTCACTCCATGAATGTTGGGGTCATAATGGGGCTTTCTTTCATTAAAGCTTCCTGTGCTTAGTCCTCCAGGTCTATTGGCCTCAAACCATTTCTGAGCCTTTGTAACAATTTGTTGGTGCTCCTTGGGGCTGAACAGGGTGAAGAGATGCCGTTTACAGTCCTCCCAAGTACGGTGGTGTCTCTGGATAATGGATTCCAGGATATCAATCAGCACTTGAGGTTTTTCAGAGTGTGATGGGGCATGATGCTTCCAGTTGAGTTGATCAGTCATGGGAAACCATTGGTAGGAGAGAACAGTTCCCCTCACTTGTAGAATCCCACTGGGGGCTATACACTACTATCTGAGTCTCTTTTAGATGCATTTGAAGTGCACATACAGTTGCCCCTTTGAGCCAACCAGAGATGTCTGCTCATTAGCTCTTATATGGCTGGCTGTGTGGGCACAACAGCTTCAGGATCATCAGGAGGGGGAGGCGAGATGGAGGTGGTGGACTGTCTGGTAAATGCAGACCTGCTGCTCCTGATGAGGAAGCTGTGGGGATGCAAGGTGGGGGCATCAGAGGTACATCTCCAGGCTCAACTTGGAGGATAGGTGGTTCCTTTTACTGACATGAAAAGTTATTATTATTATTTTATTGTTATTTATTTATTTATTTTTATGATTGAGCCACAAGAAACTTCCATTGTCCCTGACCGGTCATGCAGTTGTGAATCCAGGGAGGCCTTAGGTGGCCGATTTTTATCCTTTGTTCAATACATGGAAACTGGTCAGTGTGGCAGAGTCTCCAGTGACAACTCTTATGTACTGCTGGGGCAATGGGGACACTTAAGGTCCTGTCTGGGTGCCCAATAACCACAAAGGAGGGACACTCTAGTGTGCAAAGAGTGAATAGCTTTCCAGCTCTCAATTTTACACGATAATCCCCAGTGAATCCTTTCTTAAAATTATTAACCATACACTCTAAGATAGTGGTTTTGAAGTCAAGTTCCCCATTATGAAAGAGTTCCCTCTCTGAGGTGATGCCATACAACAAATGGAAACACTGATTTTCATCTTCCTAGCTGCTCCCCTTGCAGAGATTTAGGCACCTCTTAGCTTTGGCAGGTCAGTATAAACCCTGACCTGGACCAGACTCACAGGGAGAGATTAGATCCCCCAGAGATTGCTGCAGCCCTAAGCTGGATGAGGTCAGTCACCATGGAACCACAGGTTGGGACTCACTCAGGCTGTGTAGCCTGAAGACAATGGTGCACGGACTGTCATTTACCTCGGTCACTCTCACACACACCAGAATTATCAGGCCACCCAAGGGAACAAAACCTTTTCTGCATGATTCTCTGGTCACTGGGATGTAATCTGGCTCTCCTCGCACTGTGTGGTGCATCCTGACTCAGGGGGATGTGCCGTAGGAAATCAGCTGTCTGACATTTGTGTCCTGGAACCAAATTCTGCTATCCTTATGAGTCCGTTCAGGAAGTGGAATGGGCTGGCACAGCTCAAGCAACCGCTGGGTTCCAGCAAATAACTGGGAGGCACTTATCTGTCTGTCACCAGGCCAACTGCTGCAACTTTCTCTGGTTCCCTGACAATGGTGGTGCACACGTTTGTCAGCTTCCCATCCAATGCACCAGAATATGGTATAGAAAGTGTAGTGGCAGAAAGAGACAAGTGGAACTTGCACATGCAGAAGCACAGGGTTTATTCAGCACTGGTGAAAGCTCAGGAGAGTCACTTCCAGAGACTGAGTGACAGTTCTGGGTTATCTTTCATACAGCACAGATTTCTGGGTCTTCAGGACTTTCCCACTTAAGCAGCTCAGATCCCACCTCCTCGGGCAGCTTAGGTTTCAGCCGATGCAATGGGCAAGCAAAATTACAGAGGTGGAGGTGGTGAGTAGTGAGCAAATCCTGCTTAAGGAAGATAACAGAGGCAGAAGGCAGAAAGTTGTTATTCTTGAGGGGAGCTGGTATTCTAGTTGCATGTTTCCCCATGTCTACCCATATGACATGGTGTTTTTAATATTTTCCATCATTCCCACCCCATATTTACTGTCCATTCTTCCATCCCTGACCAGCAAAATTCCAAGGGCTCATGCACTCATTTGTGGTGGTGTGCACACATACCTACATACATACACAGACACCCATGAAAGGAAAGTTGCAGAATGATAGGTTTACTTGTCCAAGATAATGGATTTTGGTAAGCACCCTTCATATATATATATATATGTATGTATATATATATTTATTTATTTATTTATTTCATTCCCTCATTCATCAAGTCAACCCACACCTCTACATCTATGACTTACCCTGGAAGGTTAAAAACTCTTAGGATTTGCTCATGGTGATGACTGAATTGCTCAAGAGGTGGGCAGGGTTTGAAGCGCTTGCCCTGGCAGATGAGTAATGTGCAAGTGTTCTGCATTTTCCCATCGTCTTGGACAGATTCAAAGTGATGAGCACATTGACCTGATTCCATTCACTGAGCTCTCTTTCCAGGAATAACACAAAAATGGCCAGGGACTTTGTCTCAGCTGAAGTTGAACACCCATTTCTCAGCATGCACCACCCAAGATCATTCATTGTCAATGTCACACCCTCATCATAGGTCCAGCACATCCTCAGGCCTGTGACCTTCTGAGCCAGGTGCCCCTGCTGTCTGTGTAGCTTTATGCTTCTAACTGTTTTACTATCCCTCAAAGGGTTATATTCCTGTAACAAGAAAAGGACAAATAGACACCATGTCCTCTAAAAGACCAAAGAGAACACGATAGGTCTGTATCTAAAACAATGTCATGAAGAAGGTGCACATGGATACCTAAAGTCTCTGACAAAACAAGGCCTTGAATATGAGGATGACACAGTAAGGTGGCCTCCCATCCCATTGCCTCTAGAGTTTACTAGTATCCACAGACACCGAACCCCAAGAATGATGGCACCCTGGGAAGCCAGACTGATCTGGGCACACAGTTCATGTCTACTTTGTGAAGAAAGCATTATTCCTCTCACAAATGCATCAAGAGAGCCTGATTCCACCCCCAGGCATCACTGACTTGCTAAATTTAAGTCTCTCTTTTTGTTCCCCTCACTAGGCTGTGGTAGATCTGCCTACTGCCCAGGATCTCTGTTAGTCTATACAGCTCATGGTTCACAGAGCCCAGCTCACAGTTGGGCTGGGGGTATCTAAGATGCTCACTTAGAATCCAGTGTCCCTGTGAGAGTCGCATGCTGCAGATCTCCTTCAGACGTGACAACAACAAAGATTCTGCTCATGAAAAGTGGTCAGACACTCCCTCAGGTTCAGACCTACACCTTTGTTCCTAAGCCTTCCACAGCTTTAGGACAAGACCCCAGATTAAAGGGATGAATTCATAAAGGAAAGGCCTTTGGCACAAGAAATGGGGCATCGTTGGAAGTATGGCTATGCCCTAGACTTTGGAGCCTGAAAATCTGTAGTCTCTGAATTGCCTCCAGGGCCACTCCTGTCTGTCACTGTCCCCAGGTCCCTGCATGCAAAAAGCCCATCACACTTCCTTCATCCCTATTTCCTCCTTCACAAGCAGATACCAGCAGAGCAGCACAAATATACTCCCCACACCGGCTCTGTCCTCAAATTTTCATACTGCCAGGAAGGCTGAACTACCCAGATAGATTCCACATTCATATCATGTCTCTCCTAGGAAGACTGGTGTTTCGCTGAGAATTTACCTTGACGTGTCATTTGTCTCACATGGTGCCAATATCAGTGTGGGAGTGTGCTGGCTGACAGGCTGATTCTAGGTAGCACTAACCCATGACCTTCTCAAGCTTAGAACCTTTTCTTTCAGCATAGGGAATAATATTTGCTTAGCTAGAGTTTCATAGAAACACAGCTACCTCACTGTGACCTTACTTCAAGAACAAACAATATTACACGAAGAAGTCTGCCATAGCTAATCACACTCCTCCCTCATCTCTCATACAAGTGGGCTTTGTTGAAAGATTTTGGGGAGTTCAGGATTTTTAAAGGCATAAGTCACCCACCTCGTTGCATGACCCTGAAATAAAACTCCAGTGCTCTGATACTGCTTGGCCTATGTTGGACACATGGGAATTTGATAACAGTAGCAATTTATCTCTCATTCTATGGACAGGAACAGCTATCTGAGACAATGTCTCATTCCAAAATGGCATTCAGTCTTAAAATTATGTAAAGTTTATCATTGTTCTGTAAAAACAAATTAGCAAACACTAATGGCTACCCCAATTATCAGGTGAATTTAAGACAATATAACTGATAAATGTCGTCATCCAATCTTCTTTGAGGATTACATATTATTTTGAAAATGTTATAATGAACTGGGTTTGCTACGATCAGTTTAGTCGCTCAGTCCTTTTTGAATATGTGTTACCCCACTGACTCTATGCCAGGTTTCCCTGTCCTTCTCCATCTCCTAAAACTTGCTCAAATTCATTACCCCTGAGTCAGCAATGTCATCCAATCATCTCATCCTCTGCTGTCTCCTTCTCTTCCTGTCTTTGATCTTTCCCACTACCAGAGACTTTTCTAATGAGTTGGCTCTTCACATCAGGTGACCAAAGTACTAGAGTTTGAGCTTCAGCATCAGTCCCCACAAGGTATATTCAGGACTGATTGAAGATTGACTGGTTTGATCTCCCTGCTGTCCAAAGAACTCTCAAGAGTCTTCTGTAAAGTTTAAAAAATAAAATAAAATTTAAAAAAATGAATTAAAAAAAAAGAGTCTTCTGAAACATCACAGTTCAAAATCATTAATACTTCCATACTCATCTTCTGTTATGGTCCAATGCTTGCATCCATGCATGACTACTGCAAAACTTTAGCTTTGTCTAAATAGCCATTTGTCAGTAAGGAAATTCATCTGCTTTTTAATATGCTGTTCTGGTGTGTCATAGTTTTTCTTCAAAGAGCAGACATCTTTTAATTTCATGGCTGAAGTCAAAATCTGCAGTGATTTTTGAGTCCCAAGAAAAAGTCTGTCACTGTTTCCATTGTTTATTCATCTATTTGTCATGAGATGATGGGACCCATGGTGTTACTCCTTTGAAACTCTCCTCTTTCATTTTCAACCAGATGCTCTTTCAACCAGTTACCCTTCACTTTCTTCGCTAAGGTTGGTGTCATCTGTATATCTGAGGTTATTTATACTTCTCCCTGTAATCTTGATTCCAGCTGTGCTTCATCCAGACCTGCTATTTACATAATGTCCTCTTCATGTAAGTTAAATAAGATGACCATATTCAGCCTTGAGGTATTACTTTCCCAATTTTGAACCAGTCCATTGTTCCATGTCTGTTACTAACTGTTGCTTCTACATTTGCATATAGATTTCTCAGGATGTGGGTCAGGCATTCTGGTCTTTCCATCTTTTGAAGAATTTTCCACAGTTTGCTGTGATCCACAGTCAAAGGCTTTAGAGTAGTCAACAGTTAGGATACATATTCAAAATATATCCCTTTGAGAGGATAACAGGAAGGGAGTTTCAGTTTAGTTCACTTAAGTCACTCAGTCGTGTCCAACTCTGTGACCCTATGAATCGCAGCATGCCAGGTCTCCCTGTCCATCACCATCTCCTGGAGTTCACTCAAACTCACCTCCATTGAGTCGGTGATGCCATCCAGCCATCTCATCCTCTGTTGTCCCCTTTTCCTCCTGCCCCCAATCCTTTCCAGCATCAGAGTCTTTTCCAACGAGTCAACTCTTCCCATGAGGTGGCCAAAGTACTGGAGTTTCAGCTTTAGTATCATTCCTTCCAAAGAACACTCAGGGCTGATCTCCTTTATAATGGACTGGTTGGATCTCCTTGCAGTCCAAGGGACTCTCAAGAGTCTTCTCCAACGCCACAGTTCAAAAGCATCAATACTTCAGCGCTCAGCTTTCTTCACAGTCTAACTCTCGCATGCATACATGACCACTGGAAAAACCATAGCCTTGACTAGACGGACCTTTGTTGGCAAAGTAATGTCTTTGCTTTTCCATATGCTATCTAGGTTGGTCATAACTTTTCTTCCAAGTAGTAAGCATCTTTTAATTTCAAGGAAGTTTAGGGGTTTCCAAAAGGAAGAAATAGGCTGCAAGTCTCAGGTATGCTTTACCTCTCTCTTAAGAGGCAGGAGGAAACAAACTGTGTCAGATTTTTTTTTTTTCTCTCTCTCTTCTCTATACACAATTAAAAGGTTTCTTTTAAAATTCTGTGTTGCTATGATGACACCAGGTTCCACCTGAACTTAACTTTTCTCAAACCTTAACCAATGCATTTTTCCTATGGAAATTTTTTCTGAAGCTATGTTAATGTATTTATGCTAGAACTATATATTTACGCTAGACTCTTTCTTTACGTTGGCTCCCCCTAAGACTCAGAACCAATAATGCCTCAACAAACCAGTATGTCTTACGCATGTAATCGTCCTCCTAATCTATGTTAGTGAGACTATATATTTGCTGAGAAACCAGCCTTCCTTCAAGATTTATGTCAATCGTTTTATAGCCCAGGATGATTTATCTTGTGCCAGTTCAGTTTAGTTGCTTATCATGTCTAACTCCTTGCAACCCCATGGACTACTGTACACCAGGGTTCCCTGTCCATCACCAACTCCCAGAGTTTACTCAAACTCATGTCCATCGAGTTGGTGATGCAATGCAAGTATCTCATCTTGTCGTCCCCTTCTCCTCCTGCCTACAATCTTTCCCAGCATCAGGGTTTTTTCCAAAGAGTCAAATCTTTGCACGAGTTGGCCAAAGTATTGGAGTTTCAGCTTCAGCATCAGTCTTTCCAATGAATATTCAGGACTGATTTTCTTTAGGATGGACTAGTTAGATCTCCTTGCAGTCCAAGGGACTCTCGACTCTTCTCCAACACCACAGTTCAAAAGCATCAATTCTTTGGTGCCCAGCTTTCTTTACAGTCCAACTCTCATATCCACACTTGACTATTGGAAAAACCATACTTTGACTAGACACACATTTGTTACAAATTAATGGCTTTGCTTTTTAATATGTACTGTAGGTTGATCGTAGCTTTTCTTCCAAGGAGCAAGCATTTTTTAATTCCATGACTGCAGTCATCATCTGCAGTGATTTTGGAGCCCAAGAAAATAAAGTCTTCACTGTTCCTATTGTTTCCCTATCTATTTGCCATGAAGTGACAGGACTAGATGCCATGATCTTAGTTTTCTGAATGGTGAGTTTTAAGCCAAATTTTCACTCTCCTCTTTGACTTTCATCAAGAGTCTCTTTAGCTTTTCTTAACTTTCTGCCATAAGGGTGGTACCATCTACATATATGATTATTAATATTTCTTGATATTTAGATTGTTATCTCAAAATGTATGTGTGTGAGGGGCCTCGTGCCTCTTGAGTTTTGAGACATTCCCTTTCTCTAGTTAGCAGCCTGTTGATAGGTATATAACATACTGTTAAAGGCTAGCAGGGGAGACACTCTTTCTGCCCCCTTCTGATGTCTATGTCAGAAGCTTTCTTTATCTCTCTTACACTTTAATAAAATTTTATTGCTCAAAACCTCTGAGCGATCAAGCCTCAACACTGGCTATGGACTAAATTCCTCTTCTAAGGAGGCCAAGAATCCCAGCGTCTTTCATGGCTCATCAACAACTTTCACTTCATCTTTGTAAAGTTTTAGTAGTTTGCTTATCATGTACATCACATTATGGGTTAACATTTATTCAATTATAGAAATGCTTTCTTTCCCTTATGTCTTTGTGGAGAGGATTTTCTAGGTTGTTAAGAAAGTCTGAATTTTGTTTCATCTACTTTACTACAGAAGAAATTATTTTTCTTATGCATCTGCTTTCTGGGTTCAGGAGACCTGATTAGCGGGATGAACAATGAGAGACAGATGAATACACAAGTGGAAAGAAGAAAAGCAATATTATGGAATTGTATTCTCCCAAAATTTGTATGTTGAAGACCTAAATCTATGTACTTTATATATAGTCAAAATGAGAGCAAACTGCCATTTCGTTTTGACCCTATTTGGAAATTGGACCTCTAAATAGGTAGTTGGGTTAATATGACTGGCTCTTTATAAGAAAAGGGTATCAGTCCTAGACACCACAGAGCCATTACTAGTGAAGATAAAACCAGAATATGGCCAGTCACAATCCATAAGAAAATATATTTGCTGACCTTTTGATTACTGACTTGATGCCCAGAAGTTTTAGGGAATATTTACTTAAGCTACCTGGGGACACCTTGTTATGGCAACCCTAGAAAAGCAATACACCCACTTTCTCTTGAAAAGGGGCTTTGTATTTCTAATGAGCCCTCCTTTTCTTTTAAGTTTCTTTAAAGGGAACTGATTCTCACAGATTGCTATTGATCCATAAGAGTTTCCACTGTTTATTAGAAATTCAATGGGTGAGAACGTATTTCTAATCCATGGGTAAATTAATCTAGGAAATATTAGAATGACCATAATTTACAGGAAGCAGTACAAGAAACTAAATGTATCAAGAAGAAAGCCTGACTTGGTAAAAAGATACAATTCTCTCCTTTTATTATTACCATAGATGTCTTTCTAAATCCCTATGAGGCAAGTGATAAAGGCATTGCTGCCTATTGCTTTAGTGATGTCACAGTGTGGTGATATCATGGCACCCATGCCCCTCTAAAGTTTCCGTAACCAAGACACTAGTCTGCAGTAGCCGTGGGGAAGGCTAGAGGATCACAAATCTTCCAAACCACTGGAGCTATGTGGGCCTTTCCCCCAGAGTTTAATATGCCTACTGGTGGTACCTATTCTACAGCAGAATCTGTAGCCTAAGGCCGCCACTCTTACCACCAGTCCTCTGGATTCCTGAGAACCCCTAGAGCCTACCAATCCAGTTTGCAAACTACATGCCTAAAAAAAAAAAAAAAAAGGAATATAATCCAGTCCAAACTGAAGGGGTCCAACAAATGGAAATGCACGTGATCCTCAATCCAGCAAGGTCTGAGATGAACAGCAAAGCCACAGCTCCAGGCAACCTTACCATTAACACCAAAAGCCATGCCATAGGCATGTTACAAGTACTAGTAAACATTTCATACTTTAAGTCATCTACCACCCTGAGAAATTATGTCAACAAGATCTCTCAATATTCTATCTTAGCTAAACCTAAAAGACAGACTCTGTACTGCAGCACATCAGGACAAAGACATGATTAACTGAGAATATTTAATGGTAACAGTATTTAGTACAGGATATTGTGGAGACACATTTTACCATTATGACACTTCTCTCACTTTTTGAACTGTACTAATTGTGGTAAATGACTTCCTGTCACTAAATGACCCATTTAATAATAACTCCTCCTGCATACTAGAGGCTTTCAAGAAAATAAGTAATATACAATGCAAAAGCATAGGGAAGCCAAGCTTCTGAGGAGTGTCTGAAATAAAGAAAGGCCATAGGAAAATAGGCTATGAGCTGGCTGGTTGACAAGGTAGCATAGGGGAAGTTCTGATGGTAAATCAGAAACCCTTGTAAATATTTCATTTTTCATAGATATCAATAAGGCCCTATTTCTCCCAGCATGTTCTCATTATGTCTCTCCCCTCATTATATAAACTGCCTACAGGGGACGATCCTGCTTGATCTCAAGTCTAAAGCACATATTTTCAGGTCTTCCTTTATGTCATGAAAGGATTACTGATGACTTCAATTGCTATCCCCATTTGCTTTATTATAGCAATCAACAGTCCAGCCCACTGCTTCTGACACCTTCAAATATGCCACTGTGGAGGCCATCCTTGCATCTTCCTACATCATCCACATCTTTCCTGAGCATCCAGATACCTCCAACAGTACTTCTTATGTGTGTCTCACAAAGACACTTATGACCACTCACATGACCTCTTATCAATCTTTTTTTAAAATATAAAATAGGCAAATATCTTAAAAGACTCTGAAAACCACTAATACCCTAGAATGGCTTCAGAAATGGGACACTCTTCCTTTTTAATATAATCCGGGGGAAAGACCTGTAGCTTGATGGGACAGAATATTAGCAAGATTCACGTCCTTTTTATGGAAAGAATTGTGGAATACAATGGAATATTTAACTTCTTTCAACTGTGAAATAAAAGCAGACATGACAGCATGGTAAAGATAGGAGAAGAGCCATGTTCCCTTGGGTGAGAAGTCTGTGGTTCTGTGATTCAATGTTAGTCTTGTTCAAGGGATAAATAGCCTGCTCCTAGATAAGGAACGGACATAGATGGGTCTCAAATTTATAATTTCCTCTCAGTTCTACAGACTTCCAATGCATTCCTTGCTGCTCTAGACAAGGGAAGTAAGTTATACGTTCCATCCAGTTACTCATTCATGTCCAACTCTTTGCTATGCCATGGACTGCAGGACGATAGGCTTTCCTGTCCATCACCAACATCCAGAGCTACAATCATGTTCATCAAGTCAGTGTTGTCATTCAAACATTTCATCCTCTGTCATCCCCTTCTTCCCCTCCCTCAATCTTTCCCAGCATCAGGACCTTTTCCAATGCATCAGTTCTTCATATCAGGTGGCCAAAGTATTGGAATTTTACCTTCAGCATCAGTCCTTCCAATGAAAATTCAGGGCTGATTTCCTTTAGGATTGACTGGTTAGATCTCCTTGCAGTCCAAGGGAATCTCAAGAGTCTTCTCCAACACGTTTGGAGAAATGAACACAATACGGTTCAAAAGCATTATTCAGTGCTCAGCTTCATAGTCCAATTGTCATATCCATCCACAAGTACTAGCAAAACGAGAGCTTTGACTAGACGGTCCTTTGTTTGAAAAGTAATGTCTCCACTTTTTAGCATGTTCTCTAGGTTGGTCATAGTTTTTCTTCCAAGAAACAACATCTTTTAATTTCAAGGCTGCGGCCACAATCTTCACTGATTTTGAAGCCCACCTCCCACCCCCACGGCAAAAAAAAAAAAAATCTCCCAACTGTTTATTTTGTTTTCCATTTCCCTGAGTGATAGGAGCAGATGCTGCCATGATCTTAGTTTTCTGAATGTTGAGTTTTAAGCCAACTTTTTCACTCTCTCTTTCACTTTCATCAAGAGGCTCTTTAGTTCTTCTTTTCTTCCTGCCATACGGGTGGTGTCATCTGTGTGTCTGATGTTACTGATATTTCTCCCAGCAATCTTGATTCCAGCTTGTGCTTTGTCCATCCTGGCATTTTGAATGATGTACTATGCATATAAGTTAAATTAGCAGGGTGACAATACACAGCCTTGACATACAGGTAATTTGGTCTGGTTTTCCCATCTGCTTAAAGTTATCCACAGTTTGTTGAAATCCATATAGTTGGAAGCTTTGGCATAGTCAATAAAGCAGAAGTAGATATTTTTCTGGAACGTTCTTGCTTTTCTGATGATCTAACGGATGGTGACTTTTTTACTTTACAATATTGCAGTGGTTTTACCATACATTGACATGAAGGCGCCATGGGTGTACATTTATTCCACATCCTGAACCCCCTCCTACCTCCCTCTCCATCCCGTCCCTCTGGGTCATCCCAGTGCACCAGCCCCAAGCATACTGTATCATGCATCTAACCTGGACTGGCGATTCATTTCACATACGATAACATACATGTTTCAATGCCTTTCTCTCTAATCATCCCACCCTCACCCTCTCCCCCAGAGATGAAAAGACTGTAATATACATTTGTGTCTCTTTTGCTGTCTTGCATAGAGTTAACTTTATCATCTTCCTAAATTCCATATATATGCATTACTATACTGCACTGTTGTTTTTCTTTCTGGCTTACTTCACTCTGTATAATATGCTCCAGTTTCATCCACCTCAGTAGAACTGATTCAAATGTATTCTTTTTAATGGCTGAGTAATACTCCATTGTGTATATGTACCACACCTTTTTTATTCATTCACTTTCTGATGGACATCCAGGATGCTTCCATGTCCTGGCTATTATAAACAGTGCTACAGTGAACATCGGGGTACACATATCTCTTTCAATTTTGGTTTCCTCGGTGTGTATGCCCAGCAGTGGGGCTTCTGGGTCGTATGTCAGTTCTAGTTTCAGTATTTTAAGGAATCACCACAGTGTTCTCCATAGTGGCTGTACTAGTTCGCATTTCCATCAACAGTGTCATTATGTCCACAACAACATCTCCACACCCTCTCCAGCATGTATTGCTTGTAGACTTTTGGATAGTAGCCATTCTGACTGGGGTGAAATGTGGTTTTGATTTGCATTCTCTGATAATGAGTGATGTTGAACATCTGTTCATTTGTTTGTTATCCATCTGTATGTCTTCTTTGGAGAACAGTCTATTTAGTTATTTGGCCCATTTTTTGATTGGGGCGCTTATTTTTCTGATATTGGCCTGTAGGAGTTGCTTCTATTTTTTTGAGATTCTTTGTCAGTTGCTTCATTTGCTCTTATTCTCTCCCATTCTGAAGGCTGCCTTTTCACCTTGCTTACAGTTTCCTTTGTAGTGAAAAAGCTTTTAATTTTAATTAGGTCCCACTTGTCTATTTCTGCTTTTATTTCCAATATTCTGGGAGGTGGGTCATAGAGGATCCTGATGTAGTTTATCTCGGAGAGTGTTCTGCCTATGTTCTCCTCTAGGAGTTCTATACTTTCTGGTCTTATGTTTAGATCTTTAATTGATCTTGAGTTTATTTTTGTGTATATATGGTGTTAAAAAATGTTCTAGTTTCATTTTTTTACAAGTGTATGGTGTTAGAAAATGTTATACTTACATTCGTTTACACGTGATTGTCTAATTTTCTGAGTACCACTTGTTAAAGAGATTGTCTTTAATCCACTGTATATTCTTTCCTCCTGTGTAAAAGATACAATGTTCATAGGTGTGTGGATTAATCTCTGGGGTTTCTATTTTGTTCCATTGATCTCTATTTCTGTCTTTGTGCTAGTACCATACTGTTTTGAAGACTGTGGCTTTAATAGAGCCTGAAGTCAGGCAGGTTGATTCCTCCTGTTCCATTCTTCTTTCTAAAGATTGCTTTGGCTATTCAAGATTTTTTTTTGTATTTCCATACAAATTGTGAAATTATTTGTTTTAGCTCTGTGAAAAATGCCGTTGGTAGCTTGATAGGGATTTCATTGAATCTATAGATTGCTTTGGGTGGTATACTCATTTTCACTATATTGATTGTTCTGATCCATGAACACAGTATATTTTTCCATCTATTAGCGTCTTCTTTGATTTCGTTCACCAGTGTTCTATAGTTTTCTACATATAGGTCTTTTGTTTCTTTAGGTAGATATATTCCTAAGGATTTTATTCTTTTTGTTGCAGTGCTGAATGGAATTATTTCCCTAATTTCTCTATTTTTTCATTATTAGTGTATAGAAATGCAAGAGATTTCTCTGTGTTGTTTTACATCCTGCAACTTTATTAGATTCATTGATCAGCTCTAGTAATTTTCTGGTGGAGTCTTTAGGATTTTCTATGTAGGGGATCATGTCATCTGCAAACAGTGAGAGTTTTACTTCTTCTTTTCCAATCTGGATTTATTTCTTTTTCTGTCCCTGACTGTAGGGGAAATGCTTTCAATTTTTCACCACTGAGGATAGTGTTTCCTGTGGGTTTGTCATATATAGGTTTTATTACATTGAGGTATATTCCTTCTATTCCTGCCTTCTAGAGGATTTTTATCATAAATGGATGTTGAATTTTGTCTAAGGCTTTCTCTACATGTATTGAAATAATAATGGTGTTTATTTTTCAATTTGTTATTGTGGTGTATTACATTGATTGATTTGCAGATATTGAAAAATCCTTGCATCCCTGGGATAAAGCCCAGTTGGTCATGATGAATGATCTAATATGTTGCTGGATTCTCTTTGCTAGAATTCTGTTAAGGATTTTTGCTTATATGTTCATCAGTGATATTGGCCTGTAGTATTCTTTTTTTTTTTTTTCTGTGGCATCTTTGTCAGGTTTTGGTATTAGGGTGATGGCAGCCTCATAGAATGAGTTTTGAAGTTTACCTTCCTCTGCAATTTTCTGGAAGAGTTTGCATAGGATAGGCATTAGTTCTTCCATAAATTTTTGGTAGAATTCAGCTGTGAAGCCCTCTGGTCCTGGGCTTTTGTTTGCTGGAAGATTTCTGATAACACTTTCAATGTCCATTCTTGTGATGTGTCTGTTAAGATTTTCTATCTCTTCCTGATTTAGTTTTTGAAAGTTGTACTTTTCTAAGAATTTGTCCATTTCTTCCAAGTTGTCCATTTGATTGGCATATAGTTGCAGATAGTAGTCTCTTATGATCCCTTCCATTTCAGTGTTGTCTAAAGTAATCTCTCCATTTTCATTTCTAATCTTATTGATTTCTGTCTCTTTCTTTCTTGATAAGTCTGGCTAGTGGTTTGTCAGTATTATTTATCTTCTCAAAGAACCAGCATTTGGCTTTGTTGATTTTTGCTACAGTCTCTTTTGCTTCTTTTGCATTTATTTCTGCCCTAATTTTTAAGATTGATTTCCTTCTACTAACCCTAGGGCTCTTCATTTATTCCTTTTCTAGTTGCTTTAGGTGTCAGATCAGTTCAGTTCAGTTCAGTCGCTCACTCGTGTCCAACTCTTTGCGACCCCGTGAATCGCAGCACGCCAGCCCTCCCTATCACCGACTTCAGGAGTTCACTTAAACTCACGTCCATCTAGTCGGTGATGCCATCCAGTCATCTCATCCTCTGTTGTCCCCTTCTCCTCCTGTCCCCAATCCCTCCCAGCATCAGTCTTTTTAATGAGTCAAGTCTTCGCATGAGGTGGCCAAAGTACTGGAGTTTCAGCTTGAGCATCAGTCCTTCCAAAGAACACTCAGGAATGATCTCCTTTACAATGTACTGGTTGGATCTCCTTGCAGTCTAAGGGACTCTCAAGAGTCTTCTCCAACTCCATAGTTCAAAAGCATCAATTCTTCAGTGCTCAGAATTCTTCATAGTCCAACTCTCACATCCATAGATGACCACTGGAAAAACCATAGCCTTGACTAGATGGACTTTTGTTGGCAAAGTAATGTCTCTGCTTTACAATATGCTATCTAGTTTGGTCATAACTTTCCTTCCAAGGAGTAAGCCTTTTTTAATTGCATGGCTGCAATCACCATCTGCAGTCATTTTGGAGCCCCAAAAAATAAAGTCTGACATTATTCCCACTGTTTCCCCATCCATTTCCCATGAACTGACGGGCCCAGATACCCTGTGTAGAGTTAGGTTATTTGACTTTTTCTTGTCTCTTGAGGTATACCTGTATTGCTATGAACCTTCCCCTTAGCACTGCTTTTACAGGTTTGGGGTTGCTGTGTTTTAACTTTCGTTTGTTTCTATGCATATTTTGATTTTTTTTTTTTTTTCTTCTTCTTCTGTGACTTGCTTACTCATCAGCGTGTTGTTCAGCCTCCATATGTTGGAATTTTTAAGTTTTTCTCCTGTAATTGAGATCTAATCTTACTGCATTGTGGTCAGAAAAAATGCTTGGAATGATTTCAATTATTTTTAATTTACCAAGGCTAGATTTATGGCCCAGGATATGATCTATCCTAGAGAAGGTTCCGTGTGCACTTGAGAAAAAGGTGAAATTCATTGTTTTCGGGTGAAATGTCATACGGGTATCAATTAGGTCTAACTGGTCTATTGTACCATTTAAAGTTTGTTTATCCTTGCTAATTTTCTGTTTAGTTGATCTATCCATAGTTGTGAATTGGTTGTGAGTATCTCCCACTATTATTGTGTTATTGTTAATTTCCCCTTTAATACTTGTATTTGTCTTACAATATTAAGGTATTCCTATGTTTGGCACATATATATTTATAAGTGTTATATCATCTTCTTGGATTTATCCTTTCATCATTATGTACTGTCCTTCTTTGTCTCTTTCACAGCCTTTGTTTTATCTGATATGAGTATTGCTACTCCTGCTTTCTTTAGGCCTCTATTTGTGTGGAATATCTTTTTCCAGCCCTTCACTTTCAGTCTACATGTTGGGCTGGTGTAGACAACATATATAGGGGTCTTGTTTTTGTATCCATTCAGCCAGTCTTTGTCTTTTGGTTGGGGCATTCAACCCGCTTATATTTAAGGTAATTATTGATAAGCGTGATCCTGTTGCCATTTATTTTATTGTTTTGGGTTCAAGTTTATACACCCTTTCTGTGTTTCCTGTCTAGAGAAGATCCTTTAGCATTTGTTGGAGAGCTGGTTTGGTGATGCTGAATTCTCTCAGCTTTTGCTTGCCTGTAAAGTTTTTGATTTCTCCTTCATATTTGAATGAGATGCTCACTGGGTACAGTAATATGGGTTGTAAGTTATTTTCTTTCATCACTGTAAGTATGTCTTGCCATTCCCTCCAGGCCTGAAGCCTTTCTATTGAAATATCAGCAGTTATCCTTATGGGAATCTCTCTCTCTCTCTCTTTTTTTTTTCCTTTGTCTATGAGCTTTGATAATTTGATTAATAAGTGTCTTGGGGTGTTTCGCCTTGGGTTTATCCTGTTTGGGATTCTCTGGGTTTCTTGGACTTGTGTGGCTATTTCCTTCCCAATCTTATGGAAGTTTTCAACTATTATCTCCTTAAGTATTTTCTCATGGTTTCTCTTTTTGTCTTCTTCCTCTGGGACTCCAATGATTCGAATGTTGGGGTGTTTAACATTGTCCCAGAAGATTATAAGGTTGTCCCCATTTAATTCATTTTTTTCCCTTTTTCATTTATTTCTACCCTTCTATTTTCTACCTCATTTATCCTATCTTCTGCCTCCATTATTCTACTGTTGGTTCCTTCCAGAGTATTTTTTTTATCACATTTATTGCATTATTCATTATACATTAACTTTTTTATTTCTTCTAGGTCTTTGTTAATCCTTTCTGGCACCTCCTCAATCCTTGTCTGAATACTATTTATCTGTAACTCCATTTTGTTTTCAAGATTTTGGATCATTTTCATCATTATTCGTAATTCTTTACAGGTAGATTCCCTATATCTTCCTCTTTTGTTTGGTCTGGTGGGCATTTATCCTGTTCCTTTACCTTCTGGGTATTTTTCACCTCTTCAACTTGTTTAGATTGCTGTGTTTAGGGTGGCCTTTCCGTATTCTGGCAGTTTGTGGAGTTATCTTTATTGTGGAGGTCCCTCACTGTGGGTGGGGTGGAGGGGTGGCTTGCCAAGGTTTCCTGGTTAGGGAAGCTTGTGTCGGTGTTCAGGTGAGTGGTGCTGGATTTCTTCTCTCTGGAGTGCAATGAAGTGTCCAGTAATAAGTTGTGAGATGTCAATGGGTTTGGTGTGACATGGGGCAGCCTGTGTATTGAAGCTAAGCGCTATGTTTCTCTGTTACTGGAGAATTTGCATGGTATGTCTTGCTCTGGAACTTGTTGGCCTTGGGTGATGCTTCATTTCAAAGCAGGTATGGAGGTGTTTGATGAGCTCCTATCGATTAATGTTCCCTGGAGTGAGGAGTTCTCTGGTGTACCCAGGATTTGGATTGAAGTCTCCTCCCTCTGGTTTTCTGTCTTATTCTTACAGTAGCCTCAAGATTTCTCCATCTACACAGCACCAATGACAAACCATGTAGGTTAAAAATGAAACATTTTTCCACAGTGAGGGACACCCAGACAGGTTCACAGAGTTATATGGAGAAGTGAAGAGGGAGGAGGGAGATAGAGGTGACCAGGAGGAGAACAGAGGGAATCATAAGAGAGAGTAAGCTAGCCAGTAATCACTTCCTAATGTGCTCTCCAAAGTCTGGACTGCTCAGAGACGTTCATGGATGTATACACAGAAGAGAAGAAGGAGGAAGGAGAGAGAAGGGGCCAGGAGCATAAAGGGGGAAATCAAAAGGAGACATATCCAGCCAGTAATCAGTTCTCAAATTGTTCTACACAGTCCAGAACACAGAAAGAGATTCACAGAGTTGGATATGAGAGGGTAACAGGCAGGAAGGCCTGGGGTCTCCAAACGGAGGAAATAGCCTGCAATTGTCAGACATTTTTTCTCTCTCTTAAGTGGCAGGAATAAACAAACTAGATATATATATATATATATAAAATATATATATATATAAATAAATATATATATATATATATTTTCATTCTCTATACAAATTTAAAAGGAGGTTTCTCTTAAAATACTGTTGCCATAATGACGCCTGGTTTCACCTAAAGTTAACTATTCTCAAATCTTGAGATAACCAATGCATTTTTCTTATAGAAATGTTTATCTGAAGCTATGCTAATGTGTTATGCATTTACCGCAAACTGTCTTCAAGTCAGTTATGCCAAATGGCTCAGAACTTACTTGAAAAGCCAGTATGTTATACTCAGGTATTGTTCCCCTAATCTATGTAAACAAAATTATGTGTACGGTGATCTGCCCTTCTTCAAAATTCAAGTTAATCATTTTATGGCCCAGGATGAACCATTTGGTGCCAAGATTATCCCAAAAGGAATCTTATGGGTGAGAAGCCTGGTGCCATTCTAAGTTCTAAGACATTCCTTTCTTTTATTAACAGACTGCTAGTGACTATATAGGGGCTTCAGATGGTTAAGTGTCTGTCTACAATGTGGGAGAACTGGGTTTGATTCCTGGGTAGGGAATATCCCCTGGAGAAGGAAATGGCAATCCACTCCAGTACTATTGCCTGGAAAATCCCACGGACAGAGGAGCCTGGTAGGCTACAGTCCATGGGGTCGCAAAGAGTTGGACATGACTTCACTTTCACTTTCAGTGACTATATAACATCCAGCTGAAGACTAGCAGAGGGGTACTCTTTCTGCCCCCTTCTGATGCCTTTGCCAGAAGCTTTTTCTATCTCCTTTATACTTTAATAAAACTTTATTACACAAAACCGCCGAGCGATCAAGCCTCGTCTCTGGCCCCAGATTGAATTCTTCTCCTCCGGGAGCCAAAAATCCTGGTGGCTTTGCATGATTCCGCAACAATCTTTCAGGTAGACAAGGGGGCGGAGGAGATAGAGACAACTTGTTGGAGAAAAAGGAGCGTCCAAGGAGGACAGAGTAGTCAAGCCAGTGATCTTGCTACCAAGTAAAAATGGGTACTGAGGATTGGGTTCTTAAAAGTACAAAATTGAAACAGAAAGCAAAGATTAAAAATATAGTGGTTGTGTTCAAAAATATTAAAGAAGAAACAAAGTCTTATATATATATATGATGTTTGCTTTAAAAAAAATAGGGTATTTTTTTTTTGCAAAGTTAATAGTAGGTTATAAAAATAAAAATTAAAGGAGTAATAGAGGACATATATATATAGAATGATAACAGTAAAAATATATCTAGGACTTTCTCTGATGTTGTTGTGGACACTGTGGGGTCAGCTCATATTCTGGCTTATACTTGATCTGGCTTAAACTTCTCAAGATCTATAGGCCCCTTCCTATGTAGTTGGTACTACCTACAGGGTTTTAATCTATTGCACCTCTCACTTCCAAGGCAGTTGCCTCTGTTTGTTTTAACTTCTTCTGTTTGCTGGTCTCTTCAGTGTCTAATTTCCACCCTGACACAAGGGGGTGGTGGTGGACACATTTTTTTGGCTCTCTTGTTCAGTCATGCTGTGGGGAGGGAGGGACACTGCAAACAAAAAACCCTGTCGTATACTCGCAGTGTCTCGGCCACACTGGTTTGCCCCCATTCACGGTGTGTGTCCTTTCCCTGTCTACACTGTTTAGGCTCTAGGTTGCTCTGCCAGGAATTGTCTGAGGCTGGCCCTGGGTTGTATGCACTTCTCAGGTCTACGCTGCTCAGGTTCAGGTATTTGAGTACTCCAAAAAGGCACAGACTCGATTGGGCCTGCGTTTCATGCCCTTTCCAGGTCTGAGCAACTCAAGTGACCAGATGCTTGATGAGCTCAGTTGCTGCGACTTATTGCCTCCCCTGTCTCTGCTGCTCAGTTTTCTGGGTGTACAACCAACGCACCTTCTCAGGTGTGCCATGTGCCTCTTCTGGGTAGGTGACTGCGACCCTCCAGGTGGATGTCAACCATCTAAAATCCCAGGAAGTCTTGTTAGAAAAGAAGCCTGTTTGCAGTTTGGTAGATGATGCCTCTCTGGGGCCGTGATTGTCCCCTTCTGGCTCTGGCTGCCCTCGCCTGCCTGTCTCTGGTGGGAGATGGGCTGGTTCACAGACAGCTAGCTCTGCTCAGTTCTGTGTTCTGTGAGAGGACCTGGCAGTGTCTTAGGTTAGGGCTTCTCGTGAGATAGATATCCCACAGTCTGGTTTGCTATCTCAATTTATTTCCCTCAGATTGCCCTCAGGGCATTCAGGCCCAGTCCTTACTCTAAGCAATGCAGCCCACACCTCCCTCCCCAGCCCCCATTGCTAGTGGCGAATGTGGGCATCTGTCTTTCTCCACTGGAAGTTATCTCTGGGCATGTAATCTGTGGGTTTAATGATTTATTTATTTTTCTTCCCGGTTTGTTGTCCTTTGAAGTTCCAAGATTCACCACAGACTCTCCAGTGAGAGTGTTTCCTGGTGTTTGGAAACTTCACTCTTTTAAGATTCCCTTCCCAGGACGGATCTCCATCCCTACCTCTCTTGCCTCACTTTTTATCTTTTATATTTTTCCCTACCTCCTTTAGAAGACAACGGGTTGCTTTTCTGGGTGACTGGTGTCCTCTGCCAGCATTCAGAAGTTGTTTTGTGGAATTCACTCAGTGTCCAACTGTTCTTTTGATGGATTTGTGGAGGAGAAAGTGGTCTCCTCATCCTATTCCTCCACCATCTTCAAGATGTGAATTTGATATCTAGTCTTCTTCATTTTCTAAATCCAGCTTGAAGTTCTGGAAGTTCCCCATTCAAATACTGTTAAAGCCTGGCTTGGAGAATTTTGAGCACTATTTTGCTAGCATGTGAGATGAATGCAATTGTGTGGTAGTTTGAATACTTCTTTGGGGTTAGAATGAAAGCTGACCTTTTCTGGTCCTGTGGTCACTGCTGAGTTTTCTAAATTTGCTGGGATATTGAATGCAACACTTTTATAGCAACATATTTTAGGATATGAAATAACTCAACTGGCATTGAATCACCTGCTCTAGCTTTTTGTTGGTAATGATGCTTCCTAAGGCCCACTTGACTACACACTCCAGGATATCTGGCTCTGAGTGATCACACAATCGTGGTTATCTGGGTCATGAAGATCTTTTCTGTATGGTTCTGTGTATTCTTCCCACTGCTTCTTAATATCTTCTACTGCTTCTGTTAGGTCAACACCATTTCTGTTCTTTATTGTGCCCATCTTTGTATAAAAGTCCTTGGTATCTCTAATTTTCTTCAGGAGATCCCTAGTCTTTCCCCTTATATTGTTTCCCTCTATTTCTTTCCATTGATCACTGAGGAAGGCTTTCTTATGTCTTCTTGCTATTCTTTGAAACTCTCCATTCTGTTGGGTCTTTCATCTTTCTTTTCTTTTATCTTTCCTATTCTCCTTTGCCTTTATCTTCTCTTTTCTCAGCTATTTGTAAGCCCTCCTTAGATAAACATTTTGCGTTTTTGCATTTCTTTTTCTTGCAGATGGTCTTGAACACTGCCTCCTGTACAATGTCACGAACCTTCATCCAAAGTTCACATACTCTATCAGATCTAATTTCTTGAATCTATTTGTCACTGTGACTGTATACTCATAGGGATTTGATTTAAGTCACACCTGAATAGTCAAGTAGTTTTCCCTGCTTTCTTCAATGTAAGCATGAATTTTGCAATAAGGATCTCATGTTCTGAGCCACAGACATTTTCCTGTCTTGTTTTTGCTGACTTTATATAGCTTCTCCATCTTTGGCTGTAAAAAATATAGTCAATCTGACTTCTGTATTGACCTGGATTGATATTGATCCGATATTAGTCCCAAATAGAAAAAGAAAGAAAGACATCCCAAATGAATAATTCCCTAAACCTAAAATAAGATAGAAATCCTTATTTCAAGAGAGAAAAGAAGTTCCAAAGCTTTAATGGAGTAAGGAAGCACTCTCTCCCCATAGGAAGCTTTTTTTTTTTTTTTTTTTTTTTTTGAAGGAAAATAAAGAGCTAGCAGTCTTTAGGAAAGTCACAGAGGTAATTTTGAAAAAGCCATAGCCCTTCAGTGTGAACCACATCAAATTCTATGAGAAAAGAAAGAGCACTTTTGTATCTGACCCTAAGTTAGATGTGTGTGTTTGCGTGCTCAGCAGTGTCCAACTTTTTTGAAGCCCAAGGAGTTCAGTCAACCAGGTTCTTTTGTCCATGGAATTTTCCAGGCAACAAAACTGGTGTGAGTTGCCGTTTCCTACTCCAGTAAGTTAAATTTGTAGAGTTGAAGAAAAGATTTATCCATGTATTTTCTTGAATCTCTTTGAAGATGAAGCAAACTAAATAAGCCCTTTGCTACAGAGAGTCTGAAATTCCAAAGTTGCACTTGTGAATTTGGCATGTTTGTAATATTGTGGACTGGGTTGGGTCAAGGCATAGAAATTAAAGAAAAGGGTTAAACTCTAAAAATCTAGCCTTCCTCAAAATTCAGTGATGTCCATTTTGTTTCTAAACCAAATGACAACAGAAGAGCCTTTTTTTTTTTTAAATTTTATTTTTAAACTTTACAATATTGTATTAGTTTTGCCAAATATCGAAATGAATCCGCCACAGGTATACCTGTGTTCCCCATCCTGAACCCTCCTCCCTCCTCCCTCCCCATACCCTCCCTCTGGGTCGTCCCACCTAGGACAGGAGGAATAGGTAGAAAGATGGGAGTAGGGTGAAGAGAAGAGGAACATAAATCTCTGTGTCAGATCTAGTCAATTTTCTACCTTTTCACTTTTTTCTTTCTAGATTTCATCTCCCAGAACTTTCTAGTAACTGTAATGATGATTCACAATTTGTGTTGCCTTGGTGTTGGCAGTAACAGACTCATAAACTGGGGCACTGATTTTCCCCAGAAAAAAGTCAATAGGTCCAGTATTTATGTTCTCTTTAAGAGATTCTGGAGATCAGTATTGCAAAGTGCCAAATGGACACAGAACACATATTCATGCTGCACTAATTGTAGATTAGCATCATGTTACCACTTATCCCTCCTGGACATGATTTCTAATAAGATCAGGAAGTACTAGGCACAGTGGTAGACTTTGTACCTGCATTTAAAGAAGGAAGTACAGTTGCTGATGGGATTTAGAGAGGCTAGATGTTTACCTAGAAGCTTCAGTGTCCATGAGGAAGTCATGCAGGGGTTGACTGGTATTAAATTCAGGTTATCTACAGCTAAAGAAAATAAATATATTTTGTAGCATGCTCCTATAACAATGTGGAACCATGACTGCTGATGCTATATTTCCAGGATGGTTGTAACATATTACCTCACATCGTCCTACCCCCTATTCCATGTTTAATCCTATCCATAAAAGAAATGTTTACAGAAAAGAAAATACCACTAATTTGATGCCCTGATGCTAGAACCATGTATGCCCTAAAGTAGGAAATAAGCTGAACATCAATCTCTTCCACTCATCCTATTAATTCCAGGCAAGGAGAATATACAGCATTCCAAGGGCCTAAAGCACCTAGAGCCCTCAAAAGTCTGTTTATTCAACTCTTTACAGAAGAGACATCAGAACCTATCACTCCCCCCCTTAAAATTTTCTGGTGAGTTTCACAACCTATATAACATACAGTTTTTAAACTTTCTGTCATTTTCACCCCATATTCACTGTCCATTCTTCCACCGCTGGGACAGGAATGTTCTGACAGCACACACACACACACACACACACACACACACACACCTGAATGGAAATCTGCAGAACTCTATGTACAGTATAACAGATTTTAGTAAGTACATTTTTTTTTTTAATCCCAGTTATTTTCTTTCACTCCTTTTTTGATGACGTCAACATGCACTTCTATTCCTACGACTTATCCTGGAAGATTACAGAGTCTTGGGATTTCCTCATGAATAAGACTAACCCGCAAAGAGGTGGTCAGGGTTTTAAGTGATTGCCATAGACAGCTGAATAATGTGCATCTGTGTTCTGTGGTCTCCTATCCCCTTGGACAGGTTCACAGTGCAAATCACATTGGAATAATTTCCAGTCTGTGTGCTTTCCTTCCAGAAATCACACAGAAATGGCCAGTGGCTTTTGTTTCAGTATCTTTGTTCCAACCCTTTCTCAGCCTGCACCTCCCAAGATCATTCCTTGTAAATTTTACGGCCTCAGTGGCAGGCCCAGCACCTCCTCCGATCTGTGAATATTCCAGCCAGGTGCTGCTGCTCTTTCTAACTCTGTAGCTTGTTGTTTGCAACTATTTTCCTTTTTCCCCTAGGATTATCTCCTGCAGCCAGAAAAGGCCAAGTAGACGCTGGCTCCTGCAAAAGTCCAAAGATAACATGAAGAAGAAGGTCTGAAGAAGGTCTTCACACAATGTCTGAAGAAGGTCTGTGTTGAAGAAGGCCTTCAGAATATGTCGTGAAGAAGATGGACATGGGTCCATAGAGTTTCTAGTGAAACAAGACACTGAACATGAGGTCAGAAAGCTAAGGTGACCTCACATCCCATTGGCTCTACAGTTTACTACTATCCAGACACATACATAGAGCCCCCACACAGATGGCACCCTGGGAAATCTACCAACCTGGGTACCACAGCTGTGCATCCCTTGTGCAGAAAGCATCATTTCTCTCCCAAATGCACCAAGTAGGCTAGATTCCATCCCAGACCTCACTGATTTATATATGCCAAGTCTCTTCTATTGCCTTGCTAGGCTGTGGTAGACCTGCTCTCCTTCAGGGGATCTTCCCAACCCAGGGATCAAACCCAGGTCTCCAGCTTTGCAGGTGGGCTCTTTACCATCAGAACTATGATGGAAGCCCCACATACACATCACACCTGCACTTTCCTTACGTTTCTGGATTGCCCAGCAGGCTCGAAGTGACCAGGAAGATGCCACACACACATCACATCTCTCCTCGGCTGCTTGGTGTTTCATATTGAGAGACTATCTTAGCATGTGGTTTGTCTTACATGGTGGGTGTGTCACTCTGGGAAGGAGTGTGCTGGCTTACAGGCTGATCCAAGGCAGCACTGGCCTTATGACCTTCCCTTGTCTCCCTTTCACATTTGTGGAACAAGTCTCAAGTGCAGCAGGCTCTCTTTCTGTGCCTCCTTCTTCCAGTCTCTGCCCTTTTCTGAAGGACTTTGGCCTTTTAACAATCCTGGGTCCTGCCCTAGCAACGTCCAGCATCTTCAAAGGGCAACTAGTGCCATACAGACTGAAGGGTCCAATGGCAGTGGTCCAGATTTGTGGACTCACTGTCTAGAGTTGTCTCTGGCCATTTTTTCCTCATCTCTATCCTGAACAGAGGCACCGCAAGGATACATCAATCAGTCTCCCCGAATATGTGGTTGCTGATACCTTCTCTTCTGGTTGTTCCATGTCTCATGTTCTGTCTCCTTCATCTCTGTATCTATACTTGGCTAGACACAGGCACATCCACAGAAACACACATAAGCACAGGTGACACAAGCACACCTGTGTACATACACATATGCAAGTCAAAGGGACACAAAAAGATAAAGGGAACACTGGTATTACAGTAGCTGAAGATGCTTGTGTCCAGCGATATGGGAAACGGCTTCAGAAGGCACATTGTCCTGACTTTATGGGATACCTGTCCATTTCCTCCGCTAACTCTTCAGTATTATCACCAGCCAGTCTTGAGCCTTATCCAGTTTTGTTGGTGGAGTGGTAGTGAGAGACCAAGTGGTAGATGTGGAAAATCACAGAAGTCCCCATAGACAGCACAGAAATACAATGGGACATGGGGCAGAAACCTGTTAGAAGTGGTGGGTCTTCCCAGAAGGAGGGGAGGGAGTAAAGGGCCCATGTAATCTCCAAATTCAATGAGCAGCAGGAGACCTGGGAGGGGGTAGGACCCAGGGAAGGATGATTTTGACAATGGTGCTTGATTTATCTACGCTGGCTGGGGATAATACTGAAGACCTGGTGGAGGAAATGGACAGGCATCCCATAAAGTCAGGGCAATGTGCCTTCTGAAGCCATCTCCCATATCGCTGAACACAGGCATCTATCTAGGCTCTATCAGAATCACCTAGGACACTCATGCTGTAACCACAGCTCTTTGAGTGAGACATGGACACATGACGTCCCCAAGCCTTCAGGCTCAACCTGTCACATGCTACCTGCATGACCCTAATCCAGGCTCTGGATTCAGTCTGCAAGAGCCTGAGCTTCCCCATTTCATCATATCATTGATGAACATGGACACAAAAATCCTCACAAAATTCTAGCAAACAGAATCCAAGAACATATTAACAAGATCATATGTAATAATTTTATCTCAGGGATGCAAGTGGATTTTATCTTAGGGATGCAAGGATACACCAGTATTTGCAAAGCATCAGTGTGATACACCATATTAACAAATTGAAAAACTAAAAAAATAAATAAATAAAAATAATTATCTCAATTGATGCAGAGAAAGTCTTTAATAAAATTCAGCACATATTATGATGAAAACTCTCCAGAAAGCAGGCATAAAAGGCACATAACTCAACATAAAAAAGCCATATACAACAAACCCACAACAAACAATATCCTCAAAGGTGAAAAATTGAAAGCATTTCCTCTAAAATCAAGAACAAGACAGGATGCCCACTGTCACCACTACTATTCAACATACTTATGGAAGTCCTAACCACAACAATAAGAGAAGAAAAAGAAAGAAAAGGAATCAAGACTAGTAAAGAAGTAAAACTCTCATTGTCTACAAATGTCATGATCCTCTACACAGAAAACCCTAAAGACACCAGAAGAAAATTACTAGAACTAATCAATAAATATAGTAAAGTTGCAGGATACAGAATTAATACTCAGAAATCCCTTGCATTCCAATTTACTAACAATGAGAAAACATAAAGAGAAATTAATGAAACATAAACATAAAGAGAAAACATTAAGAAAAATTAATGAAACAATCCCCTTCATCATTGCCACGAAGATAATAAAATACTTAGGGATAAATTTACCTAAATAAATAAGTTTACCTAAAGATCTGTACATAGAAAACTAGAAAACACTGATGAAAGAAATCAGAGATGACACAAATAGATGGAAAATACACCATATTTGTGGATTGCAAGTATCACTATAGTGAAAATGAATATACTATGTAAAACAAATTGTAGATTCAACGCAATCACTATCAAGTTAACAATGGTATTTTGCACAGAATTAGAACAAATGAATTCACAATTTGTATGAAAACACACACACAAACACCTCAAATAGCCAAAGCAATCTTGAGAAAAAGACTTCTGGAAATGGAGGAATCAATCTGCCTGACTTCAGACTATACCAAAAGCTACAGTTTTCAGAGAGTATGGTACTGGCATAAAGACAGAAATATATATCAATTGGATAAAACAGAAATCCCAGAGATAAGTCTATGTACCTATGGACAACTTATCTCTCACAAAGGAAGCAGAAACACACAATGGAGAAAAGACAATCTTTTTAACAAGTGGTGCTGTGAAAACTGGTCAAAAACCTGTAAAAGAATGAAACTAGAACACTTTCTAACACCATACACAAAAACTCAAAAGGATTAAAGATGTAAATGTTTAAGACCAGAAACTACAAAACGGTTAGAATAAAACTTAGGCAGGACACTCTGACAAATCACAGCAAGATCCTCTATGACCCACCCGCAACAGTAACAGATATAAAAACAAAAATAAATAAATGGGACCTAATTAAACTTGAAAGCTTTTGCACAACAAAGGAAACTAACAAAGTGAAAAAGCAGTGTTCAGAATGGGAGAATTTAATAGCAAATGAAACCAGTGACAAAGAATGAATCTTCTAAATATACAAGCAGCTCAAGCAGCTCAACACCAGAAAAAATAAACGACCCAGTCAAAAAGTGGGCCAAATAACTAAACAGACATGTCTCCAAAGAAGACATACCAATGGTAAACAAACACACAAAAGATGCTCAATATCACTCATTATCAAAGAAATACAAATCAAATCACAATGAGATACCATCTCATACTGATCAGAATGGCTGCCATCAAAAAGTCTACAAACAATAAATACTGAAGAGGGCATGAAGAAAAAGGAATCCTCTTATACTATTGATGGAAATGCAAACTAATACAGCCACTATGAAGAACAGTGTGGAAGTTCCTTTAAAAACTGGATATAGAATTGCAATATGACCCAGCAATCCCATTGCTGAGCATACACATCTAGGAAATCAGAACTGAAAGACACATATTGCCCAATGTTCACTGAAGCACTGTTTACAGTAGCTAGGATATGGAAGCAACCTAGATGTCCACTGGCAGAAGACTGGATAAGGAAGCAGTGGTGCATATACATAATGCAATATCACTACCCAACTACAAAAAAGGACACATTTGAGTCAGTTTTAATGAATATGTTAACACATACATACAGGATTGAGAAAGACACTAACAACAACCCTATAATGGAAGACAAGAAAAGAGACACAGATGTGAAGAACAAACTTTTGGATTATGAGAGAAAAAGTGAGGGTGGGATGATTTTAGAGGATAGGATTGAAACATATATATTACCATATGTAAAATACATGGCCAGTGCAAATTTGATGCATGAAACAGGGCACTCAAAGCTGGTGGTCTGGGACAACCCAGAGGGATGTGGGACGGGGCTCCAGAATAGGGGGAAACAGGTAGACCCATGGCTGATGCATGTCAATGTATGGCAAAAATTACAATAATATTTCAAAGTAATTAACATCCAATTAAAATAAATTAATTTAAAAAAAAAGTATTGCCACAGGTTGTTGTAATCCACAGGGTCAAAGGCTTTAGTGTAGTCAGTAGATTGGTGGCATAGTCAATATATTGCTAGATACATATATAAAACATAACTTAGATCTCTGCAATTTATTTATTTATTTTTCAGTTGAAGGAGAATTGCTTTACAGAATTTTGTTGTTTTCTATCAAACCTCAACATGAATCAGCCAAAGGGATACATATGCTCCATGCAAGTTTGCTTATCAGGTGTATTATACTATAGTTTGATACTTATTCAATTATAGAGCTATTATCTTTCCTTATATCTTTGCAGACAGGATTTCTAGAGTGATAAGAGTTTTAGAAATTTGTTTCCATCTGTGTTACTCTAGAACAACCCATTTTTCTTATGCATCTGCTTTCTGGGTTTGGGAGAACTGGTTAATGGGGTGAAGACTGGGAGATGGATGAATATACAGCAGCACCAAGTGGAAAGAAGAAAATCAATATTCTTAATAAATTGTATTCTCACATACAAATGCTTTCCACACATTCATCCACAAAGTGCCACAGAGTGAGATTTCAAACACAGATCACAAGGTCAGGAAGCGGATACACACACAAGGCTGACTGATTTCCCACAGTGTAATTCACACTGCAGCTCAGTGGGAAAGGATATATCAAAAAAAGCTGGATATCTTGCATCACTCTAAAGAAATTTATGAGAAATGGATCAGAACTCAACAGACAAAAGTGAAAACTAGGACCCTTTTAGGAGGAAAATAGAAGACAACCCTGATAACCTGGGAGAGGCACATGTTTTGTAGACTGGATGCAAGAAATACAAACCATTAAAGAATAAAACTAAAAAAAAAAAAAAAAACAGCTTTTTGTGTTCAAAAGACATGTTAAATGACAAAATGGGACAAAGACTGAGAAGAAATATGTGAAAATATATGTCTCACAAAGGAGCTGCATGCAGATTCTACATAAAGAACCCTAATGTTTTTGTTGACTCTCTCAGTCATGTACAACTTTTTGCAACCCCCTGAACTGTAGCCCATCAGGCTCCCCTATCCATGGGATTCTCATGGACATCTTCCAGTCGTGTCCATCTGGGTGTGTCATCAAAACACACTCAGTGACAAAGTAAACAGTTCACCATGAGAGACCTGAGAGACCCTAGTGACTAGGCACACTGGAGAGTGGGTGTAGGGAGAATTGTAAGGGTGGGTGGGAGACTGTCACCACTAGGTTTGACTCTCCAAGCTCTGGCCCTCTTCACATACCCAGCTCCTCAGTTTAGTGGTGGTTCAGATAGGATTTTGAGAGCCTGGGTCCCCAGTCCCCAGGCCAGTGACTAGTACTGGTCTTCAGACTCTTAGTAATGGGGTCACACAGCAGGAGGTGAATGAGACAAGTCTCATATCTGTTTACAGCCTCCCCCAGTCATTTAAACTCTCCAGGTGGCTCTACTGGTAAAGATCCTGCCTGCCAATGCAGGAAACACGAGACCCAGGTTCAATCCTTGGGTTAGAAAGACCCCTGAGAGAAGGAAATGGCAACCCACTCCAATATTCTTGTCTAGAAAATCCCAAGGACAGAAGAGCCTCATGGGCTATTGTCCATAGAGTCCCAAAGATTCAGACATGACTGAATCGAATTAGCACACACCTGTGAATCTGAATCATGCCAAAACTACCGCATATCCCTCAAATCTTTCTCTGGAAAAACTCTACACAAAAGAGTCCCTGCTGCCAGAAAGGTTGAAGACCATTGTTCTCACACTGAAGTTTTGCGGGTCAGTGGGATAATGCAGAGGGGCAGGCTCAGGGATGGATCCCATGTTCCTGCAGGGCCAAGTAAGCCTCCTTTGGTGTGTTTCTGGATGGTCCCCCTAGCTGTCTCTGGGTCTACCTCTCAACCTCCTTGGAGGTTCGGTTTATGGAAAATGTCTCATGCGGATCCATGAGAATGCGTCAGACACCCACCAATCATATGGAGCAAGACATGTTCCCTCTGGACTGACATCCATACCTCAATCTGTGGCTTGTCCTGTGGCTGGGAAAAAAAGCAGACTAAGTGATGGTGCAAGTCTATTCTCCTGCTATGAGTAGTAGTGTTGATAGTATGCAGGCTGTGCATGTGTGCTAAGCTGCTTCAGTTGTGTCTGACTCTTTGTGACCCCATGGACCAGTAATCCACCAGGCTCATCTGTCCATGGATTTCTTCAGGCAAGAATAATGGAGTGGGTTGTCATTTCCTTCTCCATCTGGATGTTTCGCAAGCAATCCCAGAGCATTGCCTGGGTGCTGGACTTGGTGAGCTAGCACCAGAAGAGGTCATCTTCTAACAGGGACCCTAACAGGGACACTCCTGTTAGGGTTCACAAGGGGCTCATCAGTTCAGTTCAGTTCAGTTGCGTCCGACTCTTTGTGACCCCGTGAATCACAGCACGCCAAGCCTCATTGTCCATTACCGTCTCCTGGAGTTCACTCAGACTCATGTCCATCGATTCAGTGATGCCATCCAGCCGTCTCTTTCTATGTCGTCCCCTTTTCCTCCTGCCCCCAATCCCTCCCAGCATCAGAGTCTTTTCCAATGACAACTCTTCGCATGAGGTGGCCAAAGTACTGGAATTTCAGCTTTAGCATCATTCCTTCCAAAGAAATCCCAGGGCTGATCTCCTTCAGAATGGACTGGTTGGATCCCCTTGCAGTCCAAGGGACTCTCGAGAGTCTTCAACACCACAGTTCAAAAGCATCAATGCTTCAGTGCTCAGCTTTCTTCACAGTCCAACTCTCATTTCCATACATGCACTGGAAAAACCATAGCCTTGACTAGACAGACCTCATAGCATATAGTTAAAAAATGGCCCATTGTGGTGACCTGACAAACAAGGGATGAAGTCACATTGGCCACATTGTCCTGGTGGGCATTCTTTTTCCGTAAGGCAATGCCCTGTTTTTCCCTACTGATGCCAGTTTCTCAAGACTACATGACCATCCAAACATGAGAACCCTCCGACTACGTGATCAGACGACCCCTGCTGCACACTAAAGATAAACTAAAGCCCCCTCCCTTCAGGGCACAATTTCCCATTGATAGGGTATAAGAAGGGTTGGCTGTGAAGGACAAGCACTGGTTTATCTTTAAAGCCAGTCACTTCCTTCCTCTCTTCATATATTAAATCTTTCTCTGCCTGAATGCTTGGCTCAATCTGTTTTTCTCCAAGCTCGCCTTACATTTCTGATGCCGAAACCCAAAAGCCAGGAGGGAAGACCCACTGCAGCTAGGAAAGCTGCTCTCTGAAGCCCACCTCTGGAGGTTTCCTCCCTTGGACCTTGACAAGAAACTGGAATCAGGCCCCAGGGCAGGACTCTCCAGTTGCCTTGCTGGACTGACATCAACACATCAGCTCTAATTTAATCAGCTGCAGGTGTGAGTGAATTCCTGCTCTCTTGGATCCTCTTACTCTTGTCCAGTTTTTGAAGCCCTAGCACTAGGTGGAGGATTCCCACGGCCCTTGGGCCCTCTGCTTCATGCCCCAGTCTTACTTTTAAATAAGGGACTCCTGTTTCAAGGTCGATCCTTGTCGCTGGCTGAGAAGGCTGTGAGAGCAGAGACAGTTTTACACTCAGACCCTCCTCCTCAGTTTGCACTCGCCCTTTTTGCACTCCCTCCATATTCAATTAAAATGGGAACTTTTCAGTCCCAATCCACAAAATCTATCCCTTTAGGCTGACTCCTCTAAAACCTAAGCCCCTTGGGTTTGCTAGGAGAAATAAAGTCAAAGAGACTCGCTTATTACTCTAACATTTTATGGCCACAATATTGACTGGATCATAGGTCCCAGTGGCCAGAAAATGGAAGTCTTGATTTTAGTACTTTATGGGACCCCAATAACTTCTGCTGCAGCAAAGGCAAGTGGTTAGAGATCGCTTATGTTCTGGCTTTCTTTGTTCTTTGTTCTCTGTTCTCTCTCTGTACTCTGTGTTCTTCTTCTCAAATATGTTTAGCCCATTCTGGGCCACATTTCCCTAACACTAAACCTCCTGATCCCTGTTTGTATTTTTTCTCCTCTTCTTTTGATCTTTCCAACCAGAGTTCACTTCCAATCGCCTCTAATCCTCACATAGCAGACCCATTTTCACAACTTCCACCTAACATTCCATCCCCTCACCCGCACCCCCCTACTCCTCTTCTCTGGGTGCAGGCCACTGCTGTTCTGACCGTCCCCCATGCCTTTGGGCTTTAGCTCCACCCCTAATACAAGTCTCTTGTCTCTATCCTGACCTGCCTAAATCCCCTCCTTATACCCAGATACTAAAGGCTAGAAAGAAACAGGACCCTGAATCCCTCCCCTCCTTCCATCCCTTAGGAGAGGTGGCTGGTACAGAAGGCATTTTTCAGGTACACATCCCATTCTCCCTCTGATTTATCTCAAATTGAAAAGCATCTTGGTTCCTTTTCCTCTAACCCTGACCCTTATTTAAAAGAATTTAAATACCTCACTCCGTCTTATGACTTGATCTGGCGTGATATTTACATTATACTCTCCTCTACTCTTCTTCCAGAAGAAAAAGAACGAGTCTGGCAAGCCTCTCAGCCTCATGCTGAGGAAATACATCAAACTGATGATACTAAGCCTGTAAGTTCAGTGCTGTTCCAAGCAAGGGACCCGAGTTGGGACTACCAGGCTGGGCATCTGGGGACAAACAGCCCGTAGTCATATGGTGACTTGCCTTATTGTAGGCCTCCAAAAAGCAGGACATAAAGCTATTAATTTTGATAAACTCAGAGAAATAACTCAAAGACTACACAAAAATCCAACACAATTTCTAGCTACATTAACAGAAGCCCTACAAAAAGATATACAAAATTAATAGTTCCAACTTTCAACAGGAAGTACTACTGTTTTAATACCCATTTTATTTCCTAAGTATCCCCAGACATTTGGGGGGGGAAAAAAAAGGCAGAAGGCCCTCAAACCTCTGAGATCCTTTAAATTTGACCTTTAAAAATTTCTGGGAAGAAAAGGTAAAACTAGAAAAGGCTCAGATAAATCAAGTTAAATATTATCTCTCAGCCACTACCTTACACAACTCCAAACCTCAATTCTCCAAAAAAAGAAAAGAAATCATCTAGGCCCTGTTCCAAGTGTGGTAAAGAAGGGCGCAGGGCCTCCTCATAAGCCCAAAGCCCCTCCAGGTCCATGTCCTAATTGTGGCATAAATTGACATTGAAAGGTAGACTGCCCTACTCCCCCTCCAGGGATCTGGACATCTCCAACTGGTCCTGAGCAGGCATCCTTTGACCCACCTTCGTGTAGACTCCTTGTACTTCCTGCTGAAGACTGAAGCTGTCCAGGACCCCAGGTCCCAACTCTCATCACGTCTACAAAGCCCAGGGTAACTCTCACAGTGTCAGATAAGCTGATCTCTTTTTATTGACACAGGGGCCATGTATTCTGCCATGCATGCTTATTCTGGAAAAATTAAAGCCTCTCAGATCTCTGTTGTAGGGGTTGACGATTTAGTGTCTACACCACAGATTACCGAACCTCTGCCTTGCATACTTCAAAATACTCTATTCTCATTCTTTCTTCATATTCCTAAAATGCCTCACTCCAATCTTTGTAAGGTATCAACTCTCCAATTTAAGGCTTTCCTTACTATTCCAAACCCTTCTCCTGACTTGGCCTGGCTACTGCTTTTCAAACCTGTTATTTCCTCACCTCCCACCATATTCCTGTTTATATTTGTATAAAAGACCTAGTGAAGTTTCCCAATCAACCTCCCTATTTCCCACATACATCAACAGAGGTTAAAATCCATCACTTCTAAGCTGCTGTGCAAGAGTCTCTTGCACCCTACTCACTATCCTTATAACACACCTATCCTACCTTTTAAAAGAAGTCAAATGGTTCCTACTTCCTGGTTCAAGACTTGAGACTTATTAATGCTTCTGTTGTCCCCATTCACCTAGTAGTCCCAAATCCCTATACTCTTCTTGCCCTTATTTCTCCTTCGACTACCTATTTCACTGTCCTGGACTTCAAAGATGCATTTTTCACCATCCTTTTATACTCCGGCTCTCAAAATCTTTTCGTTTTTACCTGGACAGATCCAGACAGCCATCGCATCCAACAATTCACTGTCCCTTCCCCAAGGATTTTGTGATAGCCCTCATTTCTTTGGCTAAGTCCTGGCCTCAGACTTAACCTCCCTCAATTTTGCCCCAGGCTCTATCCTCCAATACATAGATTATCTTCTTCTTTGTAGCACCTCACTCATAGCCTATCAATCAGTGACGTACAATATAATTTAACTTCCTAGCCAATCAGGGCTATCAAGTATCTCTATTAAGACCCAACTTTCCCTTCCTGAGGTCATCTATCTTGGCATTCTCCTGGGCACCAACAAAAAGACACATAACTACAGATAGAAAGCCGCGTTTTATCTGACTTACCACCCATTACATCAAAAATGGAAATTCTGTCCTTTCTGGATTGACTGTATATCTATGCCTTGGAACCCCAATTTTGCCCTCCTACTATAACACCTATACCAAGCTACCCGGGGGGGATCTTTTGAAGCCTCTTGAGCCAAAGTCCAACATCTGTTCAACTTTTAATGCTCCAAAACAACCTATTCTCTGGGCCCCAATTTTAACATTGCCTGATCTCTCTTACCCTTTTATACTCTATACTACTGAAAGACATAAAATTGCCCTAGGAGTCTTAGGACAGATGCAGGGCCCTTTCTTTGCCCCCACTGCTTGTCTGTCAAAACAACTGGATACCACCATACAGGGATGGCCAGCCAGCCTCTGTGCTCTGGCCACAGCTACATTTTTTCACTCAAGAAAGCAAAGGAAGCCCATGATCATTTGCTCACCACGTGACCTTAAGAACTTACTCTCACACAAGGTCACAGCCCTTCTATCGCCTTCTCAAATCCAACTAATTCATGTCACCCTCCTAGAATCTCCCAAGTTCTCTTCTGTACCCTGCTCTACTCTCACCCTTGCCACCCTCATCCCTAATTTTTCTGAGCCTCCAATTCACATTAGAAGACTTGATAACTCATTCATCCTATATCTATCTCCTCAAGTCCTTTAAATAATCCTTATCTTACTTGGAATATCTCTATTGCTCCTAACAACCAAACCCTCCATATTGCACTACTCCATAATCAAAAGAACAATTCAATTATTCAGTTAGGAATAGCTGTGGGAATTGGAACAGGGAATGCAGAACTTACAACCTCTTTAAACTACTATCAACCTCACTAGGATCTTACTGAGGGCCTAAAAGTACTGCTGGCCTTATCATTTTCCAGGGCCAACTAGAGTCCCTGGCAGCTGTGGCCCTTCAAAACAGAAGATGGTGAGAACTTCTCACAGCAGAAAAAAAAAGGGGCCTATGTCTTTTTTAGAGGAAGCCTGCTGTTTCTATGCCAATAAATCACGCGTTGTAAAGAAGGCAGCAAGGAATCTGACAAATAGGGCCTCAAGGGCATCAACATCTCAGTAATCCATGGGCAAACTGGTTAAGCAATTTGGATTGGATGCCACAGCCCTACTTTTACTTAGCCCCCTTTTCATATTAACCCTTATTCTGACTTTCAGCCTCTGTCTAATTCATCTTTTTTCAAAGTTTCTCCAGTCATGAGCTACTTCTGACTGGCACTAATTATCAAAAGCTTTGAGGCCATTCAGACTTCCCCTAACCCACATTCCAGACTTTTCTTATTTTATCCTACAAGGACTCCCCAAACCAGTGGAAAGCAGATATAGAAGACGGACCTTCAGCCCTTATCCTATATCAAAAAAGCTGGAATGTTAAGGTTCACAAGGGTTTATACCATACAGATAGAAAACGGCCCATTGTGATGACCTGAAAAACAAGGGATGATGTCACAGTGGCCACAATGGCCAAGGTGGGGATCCTATTTTTCCTTTAGGCGATATCCTGTTTTTCCCTGCTGATGCCAGCTTCCTTAGACTATGAGACCACCAGACTATGAGACCATTCCGACTAAATGAGCACAAGACCCCTGCTGCAGGCTAAACTAAGGCCCCCACCCTTTCGGGCGCAATTTCCCATCTATAGGGTATAAGAAGAGGTAGCTGTAAAGGGCGAGCACTGGTCTCGCTTCAACCCAGTCACTTTCCTTCTCTCTTCCTATATAATAAATCTTTCTCCGCCTGAATGCCAGAGCTTGCTTTCTTTTTCTCCCCGCTGGTCTTACAACCCTCATCCCTCCTTCCTCCCGCACAAGCTCCTGCAGTCAGGACCCAAGTGCGGCATCAATGGATCCCACACTAAATCAGCGACCAGCCCCTAAGGGAACCAGACAAAAGGGCCCCCGGAGAAGAAGCGGGAAGCCGGCCAGTGGAATACCAGCCGCTGGGGTCCTGGGGCTCTGGGGAGGCAGAGACCTGGCCGGAGTCACGCCCGGGTGGAAGAGGCGCGGTCCCGGTTGGTAGAGACCGGGGTGAAGAGAAAAGGCTGCCCGCCCTAACGGGGCCGTGGACATAGGGTTCGGGAAGAGGTAGAGGCCCGTGGGGGTTGCGGGGCCCAGGAAAGAGGCGGGGTCCCAGCGATGGCGTCCCTGGGTCTGGGGAGGAGGCAGCGGCCCACTGAGGGTTTGAGGAGGAGACCACCCGGCCTGGCTGGGGTCGTGCGGCCTGGGTTTGGGGAGGAAGTGGCCCAGCAGGTGGTGTTGCAAGAGTGTGCTCCTGGGGTCAGGAGAGAGGCGGCGACCTACCTGGCGGGGGTCGCGGGCCTGGGGTCTGGTGAGAAGGCAGAGGCCAAATGTGGGTCGCTGACCTTACAGTCCTGCTGTAAGGGGTGAGGCGATGCCCCGCCCCTGGTGCTGCGCGAACTCAGGGGCCTGGGGCGGCTGAAGCAGATGACCAGTCCCGGTGAGGCCAACTCAACTCACGGAAGCTTCAAACCTCACTCTCTGGAGGAGCACCCAATAATGGTCGCCTCTGTCGTGCGTCACCGCGACGCGTAGCGTCATTACGGCGCCGCCCGTCTTCGCTCTTACAGGAGTTGCCCGGGGACCACTGGTTGGCCGGAAGGAGCTCAGAAGCTGGAGTGTGAACGCTGGCTGAGGATATAGGGCAACAGATCAAAAAGCACTGGAGAGGTGCAACTATTTTCAAGCTGGCGCTTTAGGGTGAGCTTGAACAACTTTGGTAATTGGAAAAATAACCGATAAATCTATTTTATATGGAGGCGTAATTACTTACATGACCTTTGGCCCCCGGACTGCCTTATTTCACCTTATCCTTTTAAAATTGATAAATCATCCAGGCGGCTCACATGCACCGCGTTTTTGTATAAAATTTCTTTTGGTGGGATGGGGCGTGGGCGGGGGGGGGCGGGGTAGGTGCTAAGATCTTTGTGTCCCTCTTTAAATTTTTTATTTGCGTTTGCTCTCTTTTAGGAGGTAATTGCAAGTTAAGGAAATGGCAATCCACTCCAGTACTATTGCTTGGAAAATCCCATGGACAGAGGAGCCTGGTAGCCTACAGTCCATGGGGTCGCAAATAGTCGGACACGACTGAGTGACTTCACTTTCACTTTCAAGTTCTTAGGCATTAAAGTCTCCTGCTTCTCAGTAGTATAAATATAACTTTGTTGTATTTTAGTGGGTCAGTCGTGTCCAACTCTTTGCCACCCCATGGACTGTAGCCCACCAGGTTCTTCTGTCCATGGGAATTCTCTAGGCAGGAATACTGGAGTGGGTCGCCATGCCCTCCTCCATGGGATCTTCCCAACCCAGGAATTCAACCCAAGTCTCTCGCATTGCAAGTGGATTCCTTACTGCCTGAGCCACCAGGGAAACTCTCTCAATAGTATATAGTTTTTTGTTTGGTAGCTGAGTCCTATCTTACTCTTTGACTCCAGGGCTCAAACACTCATCTCCTAGATTGCAGGTAGAATTTTTATTTCTGAGCTACCTGCTAAACATCTCTTGTTAGAATATGGTTTTATTTTGTGTTTATAACAATTGCAAACCTTGTGTTTTGTCCAGGTCAGTCGCTCAGTCGAGTAAGACTCTTTGTGACCCCATGAATAGCAGCACATCAGGCCTCCTCGTCCATCACCAACTCCTGGATTTTACTCAAACTCATGTCCATTGAGTTGGTGATGCCATCCAGCCATCTCATCCTCTGTCATCTGCTTCTCCTCCTGCCCCCAATCCCTGCCAGCAACAGGGTCTTTTCCATGAGTCAACTCTTCACATTAGGTAGCCAAAGTACTGGACTTTCAGGTATAACATCATTCTTTCCAATGAACACCCAGGACTGATCTCCTTTAGGATGGACTGGTTGGACCTCCTTACAGTCCAAGGGACTCTTAAGAGTTCTCCAACACCACAGTTCAAAAGCATCAGTTCTTTGGTGCTCAGCTTTCTTCACAGTCCAACTCTCACATCCATACGTGACCACTGGAAAAACCATAGCCTTGACTAAATGGTCCTTTGTTGGCAAAGTAATGTCTCTGCTTTTGAATATGCTATTTAGGTTGGTCATAACTTTCCTTCCAAGGAGTAAGTGTCTTTCACTGTCGTGGCTGTGATCACGATCTGCAGTGATTTTGGAGCTCAAAAAAATAAACTCTGACACTGTTTCCACTGTTGCCCCACGTATTTCCCATGAAATGTCATGATCTTAGTTTTCTGAATGTTGAGATTTAAGCCAACTTTTTCACTCCCCTCTTTCACTGTCATCAAGAAGCTTTTTAGTTCCTTTTCACTTTCTGCCATAAAGGTGGCATCATCTGCATATATGAGATTATTGATATTTCTCCTGGAGGAAAAAAATAAAAATAAGCCCATCTCAAAGCTGAGAACTGTGTTTTAATCCAAGGACTTGCTGAGGACTTAAGCCTGGGGAGTATCCTCTCAGATCTTTCTGAGGGACTTTTCTCTCAGAAGAAGTAAGGAACGTGCCAGGATATATAGGACTTCTTGCAACAAAGAAGATTGGGACATCAGAAGATGATAGCAATTTAGAGAAAATCAGGCATTTACAAGTTAATGAATTTAGTGCTTTTCTATGTATGCAAAGATGCAAGTGTCTGGGTTCATTGAAATCATGCCTTTGATCATTCCTTTGATGTGTTCCTCAGCCATCTTGCCTTTTAGGGCTTCAGTGATGGCTCATCTTTAAAATAATAATAATAATAATCTTCCTACAACACAGGAGACACCAGGTACACCAATTTGATTCCTGGGTGGGAAAGATGCCCTGAAGAAGGAAATGACAACCCACTCCTGTATTCTAACCTGGAGAATTCCATGGACAGAGGAGTCTGGCATTCTACAGTCTATGGGGTCCCAAAGAGTCAAATACAACTGATTAACTAATATGTCATTCCCTTCTATAGGAATTAATGATAGGATGAGCCTGTGTGTCCTGAAAAAGGCAAAATGTTTATAACCAAACATACTCTTGTGGACCCACAGCCCTCGTCCTTAACTGAAGCCCATCTTAGGCTCTCAGAGTGCTCCTTGTGGCAGGAACCTCACACATTTACTGGGAACACTGTTTAGAAATTGTTGGACATGACAACACCCTATCTTGTATACCAGAATGCTGGTTTTCTTCATCCTGACCCACCTCAGTGCAACACTGTGGTGGCTACAGTGGCCAAGTTTTGGTGGCTTAAACATCTTTGCTTACTGATAAGGCAGATGTTTTTTCCACATTTCATGACTAAAGATAAAGATGTGAATATAAGTAAATGAAGTTGCTCAGTCATGTCCAACTCTTTGCGACCCCATGGACTGTAGCGTACCAGGCTCCTTTGTCCATGGGATTTTCCAGGCAATAGTACTGGAGTGGATTACCATTTCCTTCTCCAGTGGATCTTCCCGACCCAGGGATCGAACCCAGGCCTCCCACATTGGAGACAGATGCTTTACCGTCTGAGCCACCAGGGAAGGAACGATGTGGATATACTGGGTCACAAGAGGACCACAACACTGGAATTTTATGCAGCTATTTCTGTGCATTGGAAAGCTGATGCTTATGTGTTCATGGTATCAGTTCTGTGAAAATGTTAGACCCTCTTTGCAACCTCTGGAATTCTGCAGGCAAGAATACTGAAATGGGTTTCTATGCCTTCCTCAAGGGGATATTCCTAACACAGGGATCAAACCTGGGTCTCCTGTGTTGCAGGCAGATTCTTTACCATCTGAGCCATCAGAGAAACTCATGTCAGTTCTGGAGAGAGGCAAATATTAAAACAAGTTTCTGTATGCCTTATCACACACAGACATCTTCTCAGAGAACAAATAGGCTTTTCACTCTGCATCTGTGAATGAGCTGCCACTCATCTTGTATGGATTTTTTTTTAAAGGGGGACTGGGGTGGAGGGGCCTCTCTCAATCCTTGCATGAGACAGCTTTATACCCTGGATTGGCAAAGCCCTCTGCCTCTGTGAGAGGAACATCAGCAAACTCTGGGACAGAAACAAAACCTCTTTCAATCCGTGCAGTAAGGTGGGAGCCTACCCCAGAGGATAGAGAGGTGCTGTGGGCCCAAGTTCAGTAGGGCATAGGCCAGAGAGGTCTGGAGTGGCCACAGCCACACCTAAACAGGGGCAGGATTCTGCTGATGATAGGAATGTAAGCTCTGCTTGCTGCATCCAGCTTCCATGGGTGGAAGATTCCAGAAGAGAATTACAAATTGGCACTTCCCTTCTCATTTCAGAAAGCTGAATGCTGAAGAATTGATGCTTTTGAACTGTGACGTTGAAGGAGACTTTTGAGAGTCCCTTGCTCTTTGAGGAAAACAGTCAATCCTAAGGAAATCAAGCCTAAATATGCATTGGAAGGACTGATGCTGAAGCTGAAGTTCCAGTACTTTGGCCATCTGATGGGAAGAACTGACTCATTAGAAAAGACCCTAATGCTTGGAAAGATTGAAGGCAGGAAGAGAAGGGAACAACTGAGGATGAGATGGTTGGATGGCATCCCTGACTCAATCGACATGAGTTTGAATGACAGGAAAGTCTGGCATGTGGCAGTCCATGGGGTTGCAAAAAGTTGGACATAACTGAACAACTGAATAACAATAATCTTGTATTGAAAGCAGAGAGATCACTTTGCCAACAAAGGTCCGTCTAAACTATGTTTTTTTCCAGTAGTCATGTACAAGTGTGAGACGTGGACCATAAAGAAAGCTGAGTGCTGAAGAATTGATGTTTTTGAACTGTGGTGCTGGAGAGTGTGGCAGTGTCACTGGTGTCGCACTGAACTAATTCTCACAACCACACAGAATTATGAGAGACAGTGCAGGAAGAACTCATGAAAGAGCAACTCCTTGAGAAAATGCTGAGTGGATATTTAATGAGAACTTATTTGGAATTCAGTAACAGGGCTCAGCAAATCAATAGTAAAACTTTGAAGATAAGGAAGATTGTTCTGCTTGCAGAACAGCATCTGCTGAGGCTGAAGTGTCAGCCAAGGTATCTGCCTTAAGTTCATGAGAAAGAGCATGTAAAGAAAGGGTAAGAATAGTCTCTAGAAATCAGGACCTTGAGAAAGTGACACCATGAATATTACCACGATTCCCCTCTTCTTGTTTTATTAAGGAGCATGTTGATTCTATTCTTGTTGGAGAAACTGTGTCAGCATAGCTACAGTGTGAGTAAGGTGTGAAAACTAGGTGATTAATGTTCAGACTAAAAATAAAACACAAAGAATAAGTATGAGCAATATGCATGGGAAAAACCATGGTTTCAAGTTAAGTTTAGAGAACCAGTTTTTAGGATTCAGCCAGGTAGCGGTCTCAGTGAGTGTTCGGAGAGTGGCATCACAGGAATGTCGTTGGAGAGCCTTTATTCATTCAATAAGTATGTTTTGTAAATGTAAGATGGAATCATTAAGCATAGAATCTGTCCATGCCAACCCTTATTACTTTCCTGTATCAATAATCTTTGAGGTCCCCAATTTTCTATAATATAATTTTAGGGCAAAAGGACTTGTGTAGAGAAATTATTGGAATGGCAGATATACCAGTTGAAACCTTCAAACATACCTATGTCCACTCAAAAATAAGCACATAAAAGAATAGGTTTATGGTAGGACAATGCCCAGAGTCACATCATTGAGAAAGCCAGCAGTAAAAACAAATTTTGTTGTTTAATAGTAACAACTAGACATTCAGATTTTGGAGGCCATATTATGGTGTTCTTATACCATTGTGGGCCTGTATAAGCACATATTTTTTTCTACCTGTGAGATTAGTAATACAGAAAGGCAGATGAGTCCCATGAACTGTCCAAGGGTCATGTAGGATGTGTATACGCATGTCAAGAGGGTATGGGAGCCTTTCACATTCCATGTGGCAGAATCATTAGTGGAAATAGTAATTTCAGGATCTTCCCAAGTGACAATGGAAAATAAGGGAAGTTTCAATAAATGAGCCCAATAAGTAAGGTTGAAACTGGAAGGTTGAATGGTATGAAGGAAAAGGAGAAAAAAGAAGAAAGGATTACATAGTTTTACCTTACCAGCAGAGTTTGCAGTTAGAGTAGTTAAAAGGGAAAGCAATATATTTTCAGGTGTAATAGGAGTGGCAATATTAACAAGAGCTTTTCAACCCTTGAAGTAAAGCGTTTAATATCACCTCAAGTGAAATCATTAACTGGTGAGGAGATCCGAGGTCTCATGAGAGAAGGCACACCTGGAGGTAGTACTGGATTGGTGGTCAGTTGAAAGTTGGGTAATGGTTTCTTGAGTCTGCAGTGTCAACTCTTAGTAAAGTTTAACACAATGAGCAAGTATCCGGAGAGGACCTGATGGAGATAAAACAGTAATATATCATCTTCCCCATGTTTGTAATTTCATTGGACCCTGCCAGATAGTTGATGCTTTAGTCACTATGTTGATTCTGACTCTTGTGACCCCATGGACTGTAGCCTGCTAGACTCCTCTGCCATGGTATTCTCCAGCCAAGAATACTGGAGTGGATTGCCATTTCCTTCTTCAAGGGATCTTCCCAAGCCAGGAACCAAATCTGGGTCTCCTGCATTGCAGGCAAATTTTTTACTGACTGATATAGGAGGGAATCCCAGACAGGAGATAAGGGTTGCTTATACAAAACCAGAGGGTGCTTGCAAAACTGTGGAGGTAAAAAATGTCAGTGTGCAATGGAATGTGAAAAGCTTTGTGAAAATATTAAAGGATTAGTGGTAAATAAGGAAACATACAGCCTTTCCCTTGGGGAAACTAATTCCTTCTTTTTGTTTGTTTAAGCATAATTTTATTAAACCATTAGCTCATTTCACAATAGCTTGACCTATAGGGTTATGAGAAATTCCAGTCATATGTTTGATAGCCTACAAGCGTAAAAACTATTATAATTGGGAGGATGTATAAGTAGGGGCATTGTCAGTTCTAATTATTTTAGGGTGGCCCTAACAGCAAAATATTTCAAAGATGTGCTTGACTATATTTTGCTTTTTTTGCATGGTGAACTGGGCACAAAGGAAACCAGAAAATCTGTCAATAGTTCAGTTGAGTTCAGTTCAGTCACTCAGTCATGTCCTACTCTTTGCGACCCCATGAATTGCAGCATGCCAGGCCTCCCTGTCCATTACCAACTCCCGGACTTCACTCAGACTCACATCCATCGGGTCAATGATGCCATCCAGCCATCACATCCTCTGTTGTCCTGGTCTCCTCCTGCCCCCAATCCCTCCCAGCATCAGAGTATTTTCCAATGAATCCACTCTTCGCATGAGGTGGCCAAAGTACTGGAGTTTCAGCTTTAGCATCATTCCTTCCAAAGAACACCCAGGACTGATCTCCTTTAGAATGGACTGGTTGGATCTCCTTGCAGTCCAAGGGACTCTCAAGAGTCTTCTCCAACACCACAGTTTAAAAGCATCAATACTTTGGTGCTCAGCTTTCTTCACAGTCCAACTCTCACATGCATACATGACTAATGGAAAAACCATAGCCTTGACTAGATGGACCTTTGTTGGCAAAGTAATATCTCTGCTTTTGAATATATTATCTAGGTTGGTCATAACTTTCCTTCCAAGGAACAAGCATCTTTTAATTTCATGGCTGCAATCACCATCTGCAGTGATTTTGGAGCCCCCTCCAAAAAATAAAGACTGACACTGTTTCCACTGTTTCCCCATCTATTTCCCATGAAGTGATGGGGCCAGATGCCATGATCTCCATTTTCTGAATGTTGAGCTTTAAGCCAAGTTTTTAACTCTCCTCTTTCACTTTCATCAAGAGGCTTTTTAGTTCCTCTTCACTTTCTGCCATAAGGGTGGTGTTATCTGCATATCTGAGGTTATTGATATTTCTCCTGGCAATCTTAATTCCAGCTTGTGCTTCTTCCAGCCCAGCCTTTCTTATGATGTACTCTGCATAGAAGTTAAATAAGCAGGGTGACAGTACATAGCCTTGACGTACTCCTTTTCCTATTTGGAACCAGTCTGTTGTTCCATGTCCAGTTCTAACTGTTGCTTCCTGACCTGCATATAGGTTTTTAAAGAGGCCAGTCAGGTGGTCTGGTATTCCCATCTCTTTCAGAATTTTCCACAGTTTATTGTGATCCACACAGTCAGAGGCTTTGGAATAGGCAATAAAGCAGAAATAGATGTTTTTTCTGGAACTCTATTGCTTTTTCAATGATCCAGTGCATATTGACAATTTGATCTCTGTTTCCTCTGCCTGACAATAGTTATATGGATATAAATGAGAGATTTAAAAGTTGGATAATGAGTGACATCCATTTGCCAGATTTCATCTGAAGAGAGTCCTCTAGGGTTGACATTTTACCTGAAGAAGAGGGTGTTAGAAGTGGACAAGTTGAACAGATACAATGTATTTATTTAGTTGCATAATTAGTTAGAGAAAACTGTGTAATGTTCTAGCTCCTTGATGAACCAGTTGGTGTGATTGAAAGGCACATGTAAATAAAGATCCCTTAAAACAAAAATTAGAATTAGCTTGATGATTATCATATGCTAGAGTTTCTGGAAATTGTGTATGTCCTCCAATGCGGGCTATAGAAAGAGAAGCATCACAGAGATAGGTATGACTAGCACAAGGCACAATCAATTCAAACAATTTGGAAGGTTAAAGAGAATGAAGAGTTAAAGTATTGGGAAGCTAAAAATAAAATTGTGTAGGTTGAAGTGAAGTATGGAGCAACTGAAGTCCAAGATACTCTCAAGGAGTGAAATGTTGATTTTTTTTTCTGGAGTTATGATTAATTCCTTGAGTACTTAAACAGACTTGCAGAGAGAAAAGAACTTCTGTTAATTTCTTACAGCATGAATGACAAATTAAAATATCATCCATATAATGATAAATGTTAGCAGTGGGATATTGTTACCTTAAGGACATAGTGTTAGATCATTAAATCATTGACATATAGTCAGGCTCATCATCATGCCTTGAGGTTAAGTATTTCCATCAATATCTATGTAAAGGCTGATGATTTTCAAGAGTTGAAACAGAAAAATGCAATTTTTTCCTTTATTATCTGGGTGTAGAGATGATAAAGAAGCAGTCTTTTAGGTCTATAACATGACACCATGATATTTTAGAAAGTAATGTTGGGTTAGGGAGACCAGATTATAAGGGTCCTATAGGTTGTATTCCAGCATTTATTGTTCACAAATCATGGAGTAAGTGTCATTCAAAGATTTGTTTTTGGACTAGACCCCATGAGTAGCAAGTCTTTGGACCATACCTCTCTTATTAGCCTCTTGGTCTAGGAAAATATTTCCTCTTTTTTTTTTTTCTTTTCATATATAGAGTCACATTGTTATAAGTATGGATTTTATATGAAAGTGTATGTCATCATCATATCAGTAGCTCAGCCACATATTTGGCAATGTAAAAGACACTCATTTTTTTGAAAACAGCAACATCATAAGTAAGAATTTAAGTCAAGAACTTCCATTAGGAATAACCCTGTGATATCCAGATCATTTGATTCGCTTTGTTAAATGACTATATCCTGTTGTTGCTCTTTTAGTTGTAGATTTTGAAGCATCAGATCTTTATTCAAAGATTGATTATTGAGATAAGCTTTAGAACTAAATTTAGAGTGTCCTTTTGAATAACTTAGTTAAACCTCTTAACAATGTAAAATAACCAAAAGGAACTATCTCAGAAGTGAGTCTTAGTAAATATAGACCTTAATTAATTTAAACTAGAATTCACTATTCAGTGAAACATAATAGGTGCCATAGGCTTTACATCAGTTGGGTGGATTTTTCTTTTAGAGTTCTACAGTATAATTTAAGATTTCTGCGTATATCAGGAGATGACCATTTTTACCTTGATGTGGCTGTTCAGAATGAAAGTGACTCCAGTTTCTAGAAGGACAAACCAGAGAGAAAACAAAAATATTTTAATTTTATCTATTTGTATAAATCATTAATTTAAAAAAAATCATCCATAACTTGAGAAGAGTTTCTTTATATCTGAAAACAAAGATTCAGTTCAGTTCAGTTCAGTTGCTCAGTCATGTCTGACTCTTTGCGACCCCATGAACTGCAGCACGCCAGGCCTCCCTGTCCATCACCAACTCCCGGAGTTCACCAAGACTCACGTCCATCGAGTCAGTGATGCCATCCAGCCATCTCATCCTCTGTCATCCCCTTCTCCTCCTTCCCCTAATCCCTCCCAGCGTTAGAGGCTTTTCTAATGAGTCAACTCTTCGCATGAGGTGGCCAAAGTACTGGAGTTTCAGCTTTAGCATCATTCCTTCCAAAGAAATTCCAGGGCTGATCTCCTTCAGAATGCACTGGTTGGATGTCCTTGCAGTCCAAGGGACTCTCAAGAGTCTTGTCCAACACCACAGTTCAAAAGCATCAATTCTTTGGCACTCAGACTTCTTCACAGTCCAACTCTCACATCCATACATGACCACAGGAAAAACCATAGTCTTGACTAGATGAACCTTTGTTGGCAAAGTAATGTCTCTGCTTTTGTAATATGTCAGCCAAAAAGCCATGAAAATTGTAATCATATTTAGTAGTCTATTTAATCCTATGTAATTGACCCTTTTGTTCTGTTTTTGTTTTTGTTTTTGTTTTTCCCCTACCTAATGTCCAAGGACATCAGTGAAAGCAATAGTCTCCAAGAAGCTCATGAAGGCTTTTTTTGGTTTGTTTGTTTGTTTTGTTTTGTTTTTGCCAATGTCTGTATGACCTGTCCAGCAAAGTAGGTGCCCTGATCATTTGAGATTGCAGAAAACACATTTTAAACTTTAACCAGTTTTGTCTCCCATTATCATATCAACCCTGAAGCCACAAAAGGCTTTACCCCATCAAATAAAAGTGAGGTTTGTCAGGGAGCCAGGAAAAGCCAAGGAGCCATTTTGGGTTTCCTATAGTCCCAACTGTTTGGTTTATAGCCATTGTTTATCCATTTTAAATTCCCTGATGAACAGTTTTTCATAGAAACAGAATGAACTTTGTCTATGTGTGCCATAGTCTGTTATCAAAAGCCACATTTCAAGAAAACTTTGTTCTTTTAATGGAGAAAAAAAAACAAATTTCAGTTTGGTAACAACCTATGTTCACTGTGAAATGATACTCATTTAGTCAAAGTAGCAGTAAGACTTCAAAGGCAGTTTCATGTCTTAAGAAACTTGAATCATACATAAAACTCTTTCATTTGCCGCAAAACTTTTCATTTTCTGTATCCATCACTTTATTTTCCCATTCAGAGAACACTAACTTCAGATTTACTTCCTTTTCCCTTAGTAAAATGCAATTCCCTTCCTTGTAGCTTTTTTACTGAATGAAAGCACACATCCTGCTTTCCTTAAGCAACATGGACTATACTTTATATCATCATCTGTACATTCAGTTCAGTTCAGTTCAGTCACTCAATTGTATCCCACTTTTTACGACCCCATGAACTGCAGCACGCCAGGCCTCCCTGTCCATCATCAACTTCCAGAGTTTACCCAAATTCATGTGCATTGAGTCAATGATGCCATCCAACCATCCCATCCTCTGTTGTCCCCTTCTCTTCTTGCCTTCAATCTTTCCCAGCATCAGGGTCTTCTCAGATGAGTCAGCTTTTCTCATCAGGTGGCCAAAGTATTGGAGTTTCTGTAGATTGGGAAATGTAAATCACTCAAAGCTATGTCACTTGCCAAAAGTATCTTCACAATGTCTATGTTAATTAAATCAATAAACAAACATCAATACCAGGTATCAATTCAATAGTGACTATTTCCCAGTTCACACAAGCCTGAAATTCATTTAGTTTAATTTTCTTGAACTTAGAATTGTTTCATTTATAAGTACTTACTTTTCTTTAGGCCAGTTAAATAGAGTTCATTGACCAATTACCCTTAAGCCATATTATCCAAGGATGAAGACAAAAACAGATACACATAAATCTGGACAGACAGCAATCTCACAGTTTTCTGTTTGAAATTTAAAATGCCTTTTTCCCTCTTTTGTTCCCTAGGCATGAAGTTCTACCAATTTGTTCATGTCTGAAGCCCCAGACAGAATGGGCTGTATTTCTCAAGGATGTGATAGGAGTTAACTTTGGATTTTCCCCCAGGTTTGTTTTTCTTCTCAGGTAGAGTTGGAGTGTCCTCCCCCCCCCCCCCAAAAAAAAGGCATTTTATGAAGCCCGCTTTTCCCTAATTGCACATGCAAAAAGAACCTGCTTTGCAATTTCAAAAATATTTCACTTTAACCAATTTTCTATGCAGTCTAAAGAATATCAAGGCCATCCAGTGTAAACAATATTGTCTTTTATATGGCAATGGTTTTATACTAAAATTTAAACCAGAGAGTGTTCAAATTGGCTCTGATGTCAGGGGAAGACTGATTGACATGATGTTATCCCAGCAGGGATTATGTCTCTGCAGAGGTGAAGTCTCTCAAAGTAAAGAAAGTCTGTATATAAGGTACATTTTAGGCTCTGGGGATCAAACTTATCCCAGTTTTTCAAGATACAATTCCAAGGCATGCATCTGGAACTTCTAGATACCATCAGTGAGAGAGAAAAAAGTGGTGCCCAGTGCCTTGGCTTTTTTCCCTACTGGTTGAATTCCTCTAGATTGTTGTACCTCTCTAGATGGGAGTGGAAACACACATTCCACTTTAGCTTCTTTCCCTGACTGCAGTTAGCCTGTCTCTTACCAATGCAGGTATCTCATCAATATACATTAGCCCTTCTTGTTCTCCCACCAAGGAAGGATGTAATTGCACCAGGTGTTAAGGTGATGGCATCCCAGATTGATATCCAGTTCTTTACTATTAAGATCTTTGATTGATTTCCCCTTTTCCTCTGGTTCCACCCAGGGTGGAGCAGCACAGTCTTCCAGAATGTTTCCCAAGCTAAGATCGCTAGTAGAAACATCCATCTTCTGTGTGCCTGTGCACATTCCTGAACATATTCCTAACTGAAGTAAAGGCAGTAAGTCATACTGGAATGAACAAAACCCCCAAGATATCCCTTCTGAGTGTCACCACACCAGTATATGTGATAGCAAAAGAGGTAGTTGAGGGCTGGCCAATGAGGAATAGTGATTTTTACCCTTGAGCTCTTAGAGCCAATCCTTCCAGTTCATCTCCACAGATTTTGCACCAAAAAAAAAAAAAAAAAAGGGAGTTGAGACAAAAGTCACTGGAGAGCCTTTTCTGGTCCACTAACTACTAGCTCTACCAAAGGAAGAAACCTATTGCACTTCCATTATGGGCAGGTTCTGGGATTCCTGACCTATGTTCTTCAAAACCTCATGCTTCCTATGAATCCCTCTATCCATACAGCTCAGAGGCACAGCCATGAAAGGGATTCATCTTTAGGATCCTGGGATCTCAGGCAAGCAGCCAGGAGGCTGACTTTGAGTCTGAGAGAAGTCCCTGGAGCTAGAGGTCCAGCTGGCACTCTAATGTGTTTTTGTCAGGAGTATATATGAAAACAACCAAGATGTAACTTTTGGCCCTTAACAAGGCTGGGTGTCTCATGTCTGTCAATCCAAACTTGTAAGTAAAATCTAGGGGTTCTTAGCTGCCTGTCACTCTGGGTAAGCTATGAGAAGAACACCAAGGGAAAAGAAAAAAAGCAAGAAATAACAATTATAATCTAAACAAAAAATACATTGGGGCAATTAATTGGGGTCATCATGCCTTGCTGAGCTAAGGAGAAGCATAGTGTGTACTGTTGCAGCCTGGTGGAGCAGAGACCAAAACCTGCCCCATGACTTGAGGGTACGGCGAGCTGCACACTTGTGATTATCCTAGTAAGCATGCCGAATGGAAGTTATTGGAGCTGGACATGATATCTGCTCTGCTTCACTACCTAACCCTGTGTTTGTCTTCATGGTAACAAAACATAATATTCCTGATCAACAGCAGAACCTTCACTAATCAAACTCCACAGTATAGCTATTCCCTAATGATCAGATGGGGAAACAGTGGAAACAGTGTCAGACTTTAATTTTTGGGCTCCAAAATCACTGCAGATGGTGACTGCAGCCATGAAATTAAAAGATGTTTACTCCTTGGAGGAAAACTTATGACCAACCTAGATAGCATATTGAAAAGCAGAGACATAACTTTGCCAACAAAGGTCCATCTAGTCAAGGCTATGATTTTCCAGTAGTCATGTATGGATATGAGAGCTGGACTGTAAAGAAAGGTGAGCACCAAAGAATTGATGCTTTTGAACTGTGGTGTTGGAGAAGACTCTTGAGAGTCCCTTTGACTGCAAGGAGATCCAAGCAGTCCATTCTAAAGGAGATTAGCCTTGGGTGTTCTTTGGAAGGGATGATGCTAAAACTGAAACTCTGGTACTTTGGCCACCTCATGGGAAGAGTTGACTCATTGGAAAAGACTGATGCTGGGAGGGATTGGGGGCAGGAGGAAAATGGGACAACAGAGGATAAGATGGCTAGATGGCATCACCGACTTGATGGACGTGAGTTTGAGTGAAGTCCGGGAGTTGGTGATGGACAGGGAGGCTTGGAGAGCTGCGATTCATGGGATCGAAAAGAGTCGGACACAACTGAGCAACTGAACTGAACTGAACTGAAGTGAATGATCTCATATGACTTCTGCCAATAAAAGTGTGGGCTCAAAAGAGCCATTTTGTCTTCCTGTCATGGAGAGCAGGAGGGCCCTTGACTCCCTGCTTGCCAAATTATATGTGTCTGTATTTTCATTACACGCTTGCCCCATTTCAGGTCTTCATCTGCTGTGCTGAAGCGGCAGTGGACCTTGGAACGCTTAGTCAGTGCAAGTTCACAATTCTGCTTGCACACCCACTGATTGTTCTTCAAATTTCCATGCAAGGATTGCTGCCCCTGGCTGTGTGACACCCTTGGTACTAGGAGATAACAGAAAAGTACAAAGAAGAACATTAACTCTGGGATGTGACTGGGGACATGGGAATCTTTTGATATCTAAAAAGCAGATACTTTTTACATACCAAGAGTTCAATAAAAGTGATGTGGAGTTAGTCAGTGGGGCTTTTGATTCTGGAGGTCCTAAGTCACCTAGAGCCATCTTTTAAACTAATTTTGTCACCGGTTTCTTTTTTCCAAACTGTGTGACCACTTTCGATCCCTATCTGCTGTGCTGGCCACACCAGTAAAATTATGGAGTAACAGTTTGGATCACAAATCCCTTGAAGGCTTACAACATGACAGATTAGGTTTGTAGTTTCAATTCCTCAAGCAATTATGAAAGGGTCAAAGAGACTGAGAAAAGTTGACTGAGAAATGAAAGTTCAGTCCATACAGTTTGCCCATTTCTGGCTGCTAGGTGCCTCTTCACATTCACAAGTCAATATAAACTCCTGACAGGCATACTACCAAAAGTCATATGCGGATCCCCATGGAATCGTGGAGCAGGACACAGCTCTTGCTTTGTGTGCAATCGCACATCTCTTTCACACAGCATTCAGATGGATAGGCACATTGAGTTAGTAAAATAAACACTTTACCACAAAATAGCCCCAGGTCTGAGTATTCTTACTCAGAGCTTGTTATGAAGATCCTGGACAAACCCCCAAGATGATAGCTTACAGTGTTTGGTGCTGAGTTTGTAGTCTGCAAAGATATAACTCCAGGACCAAAGATAGAGCCTCAGTCACTCAGAGCTTTGTGTAACACAGGTTTATTAGAGTGAAAGGAATAGTGAAAGCCTCCAGCAATTGACACTGCAATGTGGTAAGAGAATACCCACCTCACTTGTTTAAGCATTTTTTGCTAGCTGCTGAAAATTGATACTGGAATCAAGATTGCCGGAAGAAATATCAATAACCTCAGATATGCAGTTGACACCACCCTTATGGCAGAAAGTGAAAAGAAACTAAAAAGCCTCTAGATGAAAGTGAAAGTGGAGAGTGAAAAAGTTGGCTTAAAGCTCAACATTCAGAAGGTGAAGATCATGGCATCTGGCCCCATCACTTCATGGTAAACAGATAGGGAAACAGTGGAAACATTGTCAGACTATTTTCTGGGGCTCCAAAATCACTGCAGAAGGTGACTGGAGCCATGGAATTAAAAGACACTTACTCCTTGGAAGGAAAGTTATGTCCAACCTATATAGCATATTCAAAAGCAGGGACATTACTTTGCCAACAAAGGTCCATCTAGTCAAGGCTATGGTTTTTCCTGTGGCCATGTATGGATGTGAGAGTTGGACTGTGAAGTCGACTGAGCATTGAAGAATTGATACTTTTGAACTGTGGTGTTGGAAAAGACTCTTGAGAGTTCCTTGGACTGCAAGGAGATCCAACCAGTCCATTCTGAAGGAGATCAGTCCTGGGATTTCTTTGGAAGGAATGATGCTAAAGCTGAAACTCCAGTACTTTGGCCACCTCATGCGAAGAGTTGACTCATTGGAAAAGACTCTGATGCTGGGGGGGATTGGTGGCAGGAGGAAAAGAGGAGGGCAGAGGATGAGATAGCTGGATGGCATCACTGACTCGATGGCCGTGAGTCTGAGTGAACTCCAGGTGTTGGTGATGGACAGGGAGGTCTGACATGCTGCGATTCATGGGGTCGCAGAGTCGGACACAACTGAGTGACTGAACTGACTGACTGACTGAGAATAGATAAAAAGAACACTTCAAAGCTGTGCAAGTTCTGTTACACTTTACCAAGGCATACATCCTGAGATAATCTCAGTATAAGATCAGCAGTAAGGTACATGTTCCCAAACCGTGCTTCTGGGCAAGATATACTGCTACCAAGAAACAGTTCCCTGGGCTAAATTTGTAACAATTTAATTATTAACATAGAGTCTGAGAAAAGTATTTTCATGAGTAAGACATTGTGTACTCATTAGTTTCAGACCTATAAAAGGCCAGTTCTTTGGCAAGATACGTTGTTACACAGGACTTCAAGAAAGCATGAGCTAGAATGGTCTCCTCCTTACAGGGCCTTGGACTGCTTGCCTAAAGCTTCAACTCTTTCATAGTGATTGGTACACAACAGATAGGAATAGACAAAAACTTTTTAAGAACTTTACAAGAACATGGAATCTTTGTAGCCTTACTAAGCCTATTGGAGAAGGTGATGGCACCCCACTCAAGAACTCATGCCTGGAAAATCCCCATGGATGGAGGAGCCTGGTAGGCTGCAGTGCATGGGGTCGCTAAGAGTCAGACATGACTGAGCAACTTTCCTTTCACTTTTTACGTTCATGCATTGGAGAAGGAAATGGAACCCACTCCAGTGTTCTTGCCTGGAGAATCCCAGGGTCAGGGGAGCCTAGCGGGCTGCCATCTATGCGGTCGCACATAGTCGGACATGACTGAAGTGACTTAGCAGCTAGCATGGGGAGAAAATTTAAAATACAAGACATATATACATATACAAGATATATACACACATATAAATATGTATATAAAATGTATATATACTTAGCATACATATATATGTATGTTCTACATATTTACATTTCTATATTATATGTGCATAACAACTCATGATAACATATTTGCCATTTTAAATATTATATAATGATTATATACTTTAATATATATCATCCTAAAAAATTCCTTGTGGTTTAAAAGAAACCAAAATAAACATTTTGGGAAGACTTATTTGTGATCCCTTCTTTCTCTAAAGTGATCTTAAAATGCTAATAAATACATTAGAATAATTCATGTTAATTAGGTTGCTTCATTGGTGGCACTAGTGGTCAAGAACCCACCTGCCAATGCAGGAGACTTAAAAGTCGTGAGTTCAATTCTTGGGTGGGGAGTATCTAGAGAAGGAAATGGCAACCCACTCCAGTGTTCTTGCCTGGAGAATACCATGAAAAGAAAAGCCTGGTTTACAGTCCGTAGAGTCTCACAGAGTTGGACGCTATTGAAGCAACTAAGCACAGCATAGCATTGCGTAGGTTGCTTAACAAGGAAATAAGAGCAAAAATAACAAGAAAAATACGAAGAGAGTGTATATCCAGGGGGTTTACCCAAAAGCAGAACAATTTCAAAGGATCTATCTCAAAAGAATAAAGAAGTCATGTGATTATTAAGCTGTGTAAATAAAATGGGCATCGATAAGATTTAAAGAAAGTGCTTTGATACAAACAGACCCCCTATTCTTCCCCAGCATTGAAGAGTACCATACAACACTGTTCTATTTATCCTGGTTTATATACTTAAGTAAAAGGCTGGGAGAAAATTACACTGAGATTCATCAAGTTACATGATTGATGAAAGGGCCTGAGTGCTTTGTTTCAACCGCTCACTAGGTATGTGTGTGTGCTAGGTCACTCAGTTGTGTCCAACTCTTCAGAGCACCTTGGACTGTAGACTGTCAGGATTCTCTGTTCATGGAACTTTCCAGGCAAGAATACTGCAGTGGGTAGCCTTTCCTACCAACGCCAATCTTCCTGGCCCAAAGATTGTAACTGCATCCTTCCTTACCCTGCAGTGACAGGTGGATGGTTTATTACTTCACCACCTGGGAAGCCTCACTGGGGATACTGAAACTTTTAATACAAAATTGGCTAAAATGATTGACAGATAAAAGATAAGAAAACCTTCCAGAATTCTTCATTAGAGCATGGCTTGTTGATGGAGTCCTAATGGAAATAAGTTGTTAGAATTTAGATAAAATTTTACAAAAATTGGCATATTAAATGGAGTTTATATTAGAGATATTCATCACTTGTGACAAATGATATTGTGGTGAAACTTTTCAAATCAGATTGGGACTTGAACCCACAGGCCAGAACTTGTATGCAGCCAAAATCCAGAGTCAGACTTGAACACATTTTTTTTTTTTCTTAACTGAGATTGAACCCTGGATTCAGGGCTTGCCAAAGCTGAGATTCTTAATATCGCAGTTCAGAATGAATTAACCATAGTTTTAGTCTAGTAGTTACTTATTAAGACAACAGTAAAAAAAAAAAAAAAAAAAGGCAGTTTACACAATTAACCCTTTTAAATAAGAGCTAGGTATTTTCCAATCAAAATTCAGGGAACAGAGTGGCATCTCTTGACACTCTGGAGGAAATGTCTGGTTTAAGGAAAAGACTACCAGATTCTCAAATACACTTCAGTGTTCATTTGCCTGCTGCACTTCTCTGCTTTGGTTGAAATGTGTGAACAGAACCCATATCTCAGAAAAATTATTCGTGTTCTTGGAAAAGACAGGAGTGCTTTAATAGCAACCCCTGGTATTTTAATGCATCTAGAGAATTCCAAACTGGGTATTTGCTGATGTCATCCAGGGTGTGAAGGAAATAGAAAAACGGACCTGTAGGACATGATGACATTTAAAGGCTGAGTAGAGAAGTCCTGACAAAGGACTCAGAGGAATGGAAAAGAAGATAAGAAAAGAACAAGAACTTATAGCAAGAATTACTGTATATAATGCTTTGGAATAGTTGTGTGACAAGAGGTATATGGTCACTGAAAATTAACTAGATACTTTTAAGTTGTGCTTAAAGTTTTGAGAAACATAGCATTTTAGTAAATATGTGGTAGGGGCACAGTGAATGTCTCCTCAGTAGAGGACTGAATAATGAAATATTTTTAGTCACAGAAGTACATAGGTCTTTATCCTACTTTTGAAGTGCAGAGAATGTACACCTTGGAACTGAATCAAATTTTGCCTCCAGTCTATGGATAATATTTCTAAATGTTTATTTGTCCCTCTAGTTAGCATGAAGAGTTTCCTCAGACAAAGGATATATTGTTCTGTATCCCTTTCGATACACACTACTTCTGGCTTTGAAATCTCTCTCTCTCTCTCTCTCTCTCTTTTTATCCAAATAAAAACTCAAATAAATACTGAGCTCAAAAGATATAGTCTTCCTGTAGGTTGCAGAAACAAAGTCTGATTTGGATTCAGATTCATAAAGCCTTTCTATGTCTAAAATACTATCAGTGATATTGACTGCATTAAGGATATTACTTTAATGCAGCTTTAAATGTAAAGTAAGTTCTTTGGCTATAAAATAAAATAGCTAAAAATGCCAGAATTTTACTACAAGTAACAGGATTGTCTGTCTTACAAAGATAAAGAGGACAGATTTTCCAAATTTGAAACTTCATAATTTATAGGAAATTCAGTTCAGTTCAGTAGCTCACTTGTATCCAACTCTTTGAGACCCCATCAACCCCAGCACACCAGGCCTCCCTGTCCATCACCAACTCCCGTAGCTTACCCAACCTCATGTCCATTGAGTAGATGATGCTATTCAAACATCTCATCTTCTGTCATCCCCTTCTCCTCCTGCCCTTAATCTTTCCTAGCATCAGGGCCTTTTCTAACAAGTCAGCTCTTCACATCAGATGGCCAAAATATTGGAGTTTCAGCTTCAACATCAGTCAATTTGAACTAATGAAACTTCTATATTGTGTGGTTAGATTATTTATTTATTTATTTAATAAAGCAAATGTTTATGTCCCCCTGACACTGCTTTTTCTTCTTCTCATGCCTTCTAGTATGTTGAAGCTTTGTTTTTATGCTAATTATTTTATACTTTCTCTTGTGACTTGTACCAAAAATTTTGGTTGACTCAAGGGTGTTTTTTAATACACTAATATGTGGATTTTCCAGTTTTCCTTATGTTACTGAATTTCAATGTCTATTGTGATTGGAAACAATACTTTGTGGCTATTTACAAAAATTTATTTAGACTTAATTTGTGTCCTTATAGATGGGCTATTCTGGAAAATGTCTGTTGCATACTTGAGAAGAATAGACATGTTATTTTTGTTGGGTAGAATGTTTTATATATGTCTGTTAGATACAGTTGGTTTATTGACTATGTTATTGTCTTCTATTGGGTGGAAATAAAAATAATTTTCACTGAAAACAAAAGTCAGGTATGGAACTAGAATCAGGAGAAAAACAAATAGCTTTATTTCTTCTAATTCCTTTATGGAAAGGAATATCAAGTATCCCTTGAGAAAGTTCAGATTAATTTAACCCAAGTAAGATATTATAGATTTATAAAGGAAAATTTACAGAGGGAAAAAGCCTGCCTTACCCCCCCAGAGGAAATCTCTCAGCTTAAATACCTCCTATCCCCAAATGAGGAAACCGCTTAGAGGATTTTTAGGTTTGACTGGATTTTGCTGGAACTTGGTTCCTGGTCATGGAATCTGACCCAGCCCCTTTATGAAAAACTAAGAAGGAATGAGGAAAGGCCACTTGGCTGGTATGAGATCTACAAGTTTTCCCTTAACACCCTGAAAGAGGCTATTATTATGACTTCAACTTTATGCTTCCTGAACTTGGAAGTCTTTCAGGCTGTATATCTCTGAAAGGGTAGTGGCCTCTCTTGGGATGTTAGGACAAATAATATTATGGCCTAAGGCCTACCTCTCAAAACAACTAGACAGTGTAACCAAATGGTGGCTCACTTGCCTCTGGGCAGTAACAGCTACAACTCTTGTGGTTAAAAAGGCCTCCAAGCTGACTCTGGGTCAGTCCACAATGATGTACACATATCACCAGGTGCATGCAGCCTCAGAAACTAAAGAGAATAGATAGATGGCAGGTGGAAGTATCACCAAATGCCATGCCATCCTCCTTGACACTCCAGAAATAAAAACTCTGTCAGGTTTGTTTTCTGTTTAGATATTTTCCCCTTAGGGCATCAAATGCATGCAAGTCATAGATGAGTCACACTCTTGAGGTATCTAACGCACCTCCTTTGACCCAGAGGAAGCATGGTTACATAGATAGAAGCAGTTTTTGGGGAAGGAAGAGAGGAAATTGAGGCATGTTATAGTGCATCCATTAAAAAAAAAAAAAAAAAAAAACAGCAAAGTGAGTATTTTCTCCCAGGCACCTCAGCCCAGAAGGTTTAAATTTTCACCCCATAAGAGCTCTGGAATTAGGTGACGATTAGAGGATTTATATATATTCAGATTCTGAATATATTTTCCTCTTCCTGCATATTCATGCAGCAGTCTGGAAGGAAAAGGAGATGATCAAAGCACCCAAAGCTCTCTCGTTAAACTCATAGAATTCATTCTCAGGCTGTTGGAGGTGATCAAACTTACTGCTAAATTAGCTGTCAAAAAAATAAACAAGTAAATAAATTAGCTGTCATCCATTGTAAGGGTCACCAAAAGAAGTAAAGGAGGCCTAGGGTAATAGGAAATCTGATGTGGAGGAAAAATTAGCCACTAGGGCAGCTTTCCCTGCTGCTGCTGTCTTCCCCCTTTTCCCTCATGGACTCCTTGATTCCAAATTATACTCTAAAGGTACATTTCCAGTTTGCTGAGTGCAGCTGGGAGATTGGGTCATGTGCGTGGTTACAGACTGAGCAGCTTCAAATAGTATACCCTGACTCTCAAGTCTGGAAAATTATTAACTCCTTACACAAAAGTATCCATTTTGGAAGAGATGATATGAAAACCTTGCTTAAGCCAATTCTCTACCATTTGTTACCTAAGATTATTCATCAGATCACACAGAATTGTGATAATTGTCTAAGAAGCAATCCAAAAACCAGACTATTGCCACTTCCCCTAGTTAAGTCTATCCAAATTTGGGGGTGATACTTTGGAGAGAATTGGCAAATGGATTTTAGAGATATGCTGAAAAACACAGGTTTCTGTTATGGAAACTAAGTGGAAGTAGTCTTTTTCCTTTTTATGGAACACAACCTTGTTCTGGCAAAGGGGCTTTCAAAACTCACTGAAGTAAGGAGCAATGCCTTTCTGACAAAAGGTGGTCCACTGGAAGAGGAAATGTAAATGATTACATTATTCTTGCCGCAATAACCTCAAGAACAGTATGAAAAGGCAAAAAGATATGACACTAGAAAATGAGCGCCTGAGGTCAGAAATTTCCCAATATGCTACTGGGGAAGATCACAGGGCAATTAAAAATAGAACCTGAAAAAATGAAGCAGTTGGGTCAAATTGGAAATGGTGCTCAGTTGTGGATATATCTAGTGGTGAAAGTAAAATCTGATGCTCTAAATAGCAGTATTGCACAGGAACCTAGAATATTAGGCCCATCAGTTCAGTTCAGTTCAGTCACTCGGTCATGTCCAACTCTTTGCGACCCCATGACTGTAGCCAAATTGGACATGATCAAGCAGGAGATAGAGTGATTATCAACATCTTAGGAATCAGTGAAGTAAAGTGGAAGGGAATGGGTGAATTTAGCTCAGATGACCATTATATGTACTACTGCAGCAAAAATCCTTCAGAAAAACCTTGAGTAACATTCACAGTTAACAGAAGTCTCTAAAATGCAGTACTTGGGTGGAAATTCAAAAACAACAGAATGATCTCAGTCTGTTACCAAGGCAAACCATTCAACATCACAGTAATCCAAATCTATGCCCCAACCACTGATGCTGAAGAAGCTGAACAGTTCTGTAGAGATCTACAACATGTTCTAGAACTAACACCAGAAAAAGAGATGTCCTTTTCATCACAGAGGCTTAAAATGCAAAAGTAGAAAGTCAAGAGGTAACTGGAGTAACAGGCGCATTTGGCCTTGGAGTAAAATGATGCAGTGCAAAGGCTAACAGAACTTTGACAAGAGAACACTCTGGTCAGAGAAAAAAAAAACTCTCTTTCCACAACAGAAGAGATAATTGTACACATGGACAGCACCAGGTGGTTAATACCAAAATCAGATTGATTTTATTATTTATGACTGAGGGTGGAGAAGTTCAATACAGTCAGCAAAAATAAGACCTTTAGCTGATTGTAGCTTAGATCATGAGCTCCTTTTTACAAGATTCAGGCATAAATTGAAGAAAATAGGGAAAATCATTGGTTCATGCTGGTGTGACCTAAATCAAATTCCTTATGGTCATACAATGGAGGTGACCAATAGATTCAGGAATTAGATCTAAGAGACAGAAGGTCAGAAGAACTATGGATGGAAGTTCATAACATTGTATTGGAGGCAGGCACCAAAATCATCCCAAAGGAAAAGACATGCAAGAAGGCATAATGTTTGTTTGAGGAGGCATTATATATAGCTTAAATTTAAACATTCAATAAAACTAAGATCATAGTGCCCAGTCCCTTCATTTCATGGCAAACTGGGGCACAGTGGAGTGGAAACTGACATATTTTTCTTTTGGGGGCTGCAAAATTACTGGGGACAGTAACTGTGGCCATGAAATTCAAAAGCTCTTGCTCCTTGGAAGGAAGACTATGACAAATCTAGACACCACACTAAAAATCAGAGAGGGTCTGTAGGTCTATATAATCAAATTTGTGGTTTTTACCATGTCATGTCCAAATGTGAGAGTTGGATCCATAAAAGGCTGAACACAGAAAAATGTATGCTTTCAAATTTTGGTGCTGGAAGAAATTCTTGAGAATCTCTTGGATTGCAAAGTGATCAAACCAGTCAGTCTTAAAGGAAGTCAACCCTGAATATCCATTAGAAGGTCTAATGATGAAGCTGAAAATCCAATATTTTGGTTACTTTATGTGAAGAGATGACTCATTGTAAAAGTCCCTGAATCTGGAAAAGATTGAGAGCAGGAGGAGAAGGGGGCAACAGAAGATGAGGTGGTTGAATAGCATCACTGATTCAATAGACATGAATTTTAGCAAACTCAGGGCTTACCTTGTGGCTTGGGTTGTAAAGAATTTACCTGCAATGCAGGAGACCTGAGTTCAATCCCTCGGTCAGGAAGATCACCAGGAGAAGGGAATATCTATCCATTTCAGTATTCTTATCTGGAGAATTCCATGGACAGAGGACCTTGGCAGGCCGCAGTTCCTAGGGTTACAAACAGTGGGATATCAACTGAACACGTAGTAACACTTTCACTTTCTGAGAGATAGTGAGGGACAAAGAAGGCTTGCACATCGAGGTCCATGAGGTCACAAAGAGTCAGATGAGACTTAGTGATTGAATGAGAACAACAAATCATGTTTAGTCTTCAGAGACAAGAAAAGGAGAACAGGACTCTGAGCTTGTTTCTGACCTACCTGGATGCTGTCCATAACTATGTTCCTTTTATGAGCTCCTGTTGTGACTTCAAGCTAAGAAGCACAATAGATAAGACAGGATGTGGCTATCCCAATTTTTGATCCCCTGGATGGGGTCTGGCCAACCACATTCAAAGCCTAACAATGTTCTACATCTTACATGACAGAATAAACAGCATTTTATAAAAATATTAACAAAACAAGAGCCTCACTTTTCTTGTAAACTGATGATGGTATGTATCTGTTCATGGCCTGGGATTATAAGCAGGAATCCCTGAGTTGCAGTTTTGAGGTCTCACTCACAGAGTGGAAATGCTGCCTTGGAACTTTTCCCAACTGGGACTTCAGATTGCTCTTACATGGGACTTGCCAGTGCTATTTGAATCTGGATGCTGGTCAGCACAGTTAGATGATGTATACATTATTACTCTCCTTATTGTTTCTATTTCTCCTTTAGTTTAATTGTTGTATGCTGAAAGTAAGTTGGATAATTCATTAAATGTTGAAATTGTTTATGCTGTATAATGAGTGGTTTCTTTTGTTAACTTCATACCTGAAATGGAAGTTAAAACTTTTGGCAAAACGTTTCCCCCACCCCCCTAATATTTGTTGACACATTCACAGGATGGATTGAAGCATTCTCTAATTGCACAGAGAGATACAGAAATCTGAAAATTGTGTTAAACGAGATAGTACCTAATTTATTCTGCCTTTATCACTTCAGAGTGACACTGGGCCCTCATTTACAGTCATGATATCCCAGAACCTGGCCAAATGCTTAGAATTAGGTACTACCTCCATTCATCCTGGTGACCTCAAGCCTCAGAGAAGACAGAGAAAACAAACCAGACTCTTGTAAGTCCTGGATTAAACTATGTCAGGAAACACATAACAAATGGATGCAAAATGTTAACCATGTCCCACAAGAGGGTATAAGCATCCCCCAAATGGCTAATATATTCAAGTCTGTTCAAAATGATGTATGGATACTTGTTCTTAATATCATTTTTTAAATTTTATTTTTGTTGAAGACACCAAAGCATTGCTGAAACAAGTAACTAGGGGTTCTCCTAAGATGGTGGAGGAATAGGATGGGAAGAACACTTTCTCCCACACAAATTCATCAAAACACTGACCAAATTCTACAAAACAACTTCTGAATGCTAGCAGAGGACACCAGGTACCCAGAAAGGCAGCCCATTGTCTTTGAAAGTAGGTAGGACAAAATTAAAAAGATAAAAAGAGAGACAAAAGAGTTAGGGACAGAGACCCATCCTGGGAAGGGAGTTATGAAAGAGGAGGTTTCCAAACACCAGGAAATCCTTTTACTAGTGGGTCTTTGTGTGTGTGTGTGTGTGGGGGGGGGGTGGTATAAGGGGGAAGGGGTTGGAATCCCAGAGGGCGACATAACCAGGAGGAAAAGTAAATACAAAAAAACCATAGATTACGTGCCTCACCACAACTCTCAGCAGAGAAGTAGCCAAGAGTTGCATCTGCCACCAGCAAGCAGGGGCTGAACCGGGAGGTGAGGCTGCATTGCTTAGGGTAAGGACAGGGCCTGAATGAGAGCTAACGTGAGATAGCAACCCAAACTGTAGGACAGCCAGACAGAGAGAAAAAAAGAAAGAGAAAGAACTTTCCCATGAAAAGCTCTAACATGAGGCACTGCCAGCCCACTCACAGACAAAGGACTGAGCAAATACCAGAGGAGAGATAGCCGGCTATGGACCAGCCCATCCCCCACCAGAGGCAAGGAGGCAGGTAAGCAACAGCCAGAGCTGGAAAGGAGCATTCTCTACCAAACAGCAAGCAGGCCCCCAGTTGTTAAACAAGTCTTCTGGAATCGTGACCGTAAACATCCGCCAGGAGGGTCACAGCCAGGGATCAGCTCCCCAGAGGAGACACTTGACACACCTGAGACAGTGCTCCCACTGCACACCAAGGAAACTGAGCGGCTGGGACCAGGGAGTTGATAAGATGAACCGCACACCTGGGGAGAGTGTGCTCACCAAGCACCTGGTCGCTAAGCACTTGGTCGCCCTAACCTGGGAAGGGCACAAAATGCACGCCCAACCGAGTCTGTGCCTTGTGGAGTACCTGAAAACCTGAATGAGGGTAGCTTAGACCTTGGAAGTGCATGCAATCCAGGGCCCGCTTTAGAAGTTCCCTTGCTGGAGTCTGAGCAGTATAGACCAGGAAAGCACACAGGCAGTGAGCAAGGGCAAACTCAATGTGACTGAGACACTGTGAGCACTCCCCACACATGCCAGTGATATTTGTTTGCAGTGTTTCTCCTCCCCCACAGCACACTGAACAAGCGAGCCTTGTGTCAGGGAGGAAATTAGACCGTTAAGAGACTTGCAAACAGAAGAAGTCAAAATAAACGGAACCACTTTGGAAGTCACAGGTGCAACAGATTAAAACCCTGTAGTTACTACCAACTACATAGGAAGGGGCCTATAGACCTTGAGAAATATAAGTTGGAACAAGGAACTATCTGAAACTGTACTGACCCTACAAAGCCTGCAACAGCCCCAGAGAAATTCCTACATATATTTTACTATTATCATTTTTTAATTTTTTAAAAATTTAAGTCCTTTATTACTCCTTTAATTTTAATAACCTGAAACCTTACAAAAAACAAGACCTTATATTTAAAGTAAATTTCATATATATATATACATATATATATATAATTTTTTAAAATAATTTTTCTGATTTTGTTTTGTTTTGTTAACGTATTTTGAGAGTCTAACCACTACTCTAGATTTTTAATCTTTTCTTTTTAATATTTGTTATAAATTTTATACCTTTTAGAATCAAATTTTCAGTACCCATTTTTATTTAGAAGTGTTATTACTGGCTTGATAGCCCTCTTCCACTTTTGATTTTCCTTTTTCTCCCACAGGTCACCTCTCTCTCCGCCCTCCCCCTTCTCTTCTCTAACCAACTCCGTAAATCTCTTTGGGTATCCCAGGCTTTGGAGAACACTTAGGGAACTGATTACTGGCTATATCTATCTCTTTTGACTCCCCCTCTTCTCCTCTTGGTCACCTCAATCTCCTTCCTCCTTCTTTCCTATGTAACACCGTGAACCTCTAATCCTGGGTGCTCCAGGCGATGGAGAGCACATAGGGATTGGATTACTGGGTAGATTGCTATCTCCCCTTTTGATGCCCCCTCTTCTTCTCCAGGACACCTCTATCTCTTTCCTCACTCTTCTCTTCTCCATGGTAACTATGAGAACCTCTCTGGGTGTCCCTCACTGTGGAGAATCTTTTCTCCATTAACGTAGATGTTTTATCATCAGTGCTGTATGGATGGAAAAGTCTCGAGGCTACTGTAAGAATAAGACTAAAAACCAGAGGCAGGAGGCTTAAATCCAAAACCTGAGAACACCAGAAAACTCCTGACTCCAGGGAGCATTAATCGATAAGCTTTCATCCAAAAGCCTCTATACCTACACTGAAACCAAGCTCCGCCCAACAGCCAACAAGTTCAAGAGCAAGCCATACCACGCTAATTCTCCAAAAATGCAGGAACATAACTCTGAGCTTCCATATGCAGGCTGCCCAAAGTCACGCCAAACCCATAGACACCTCAAAACTCACTACTGGACATTTCATTGCACTCTGGAGAGAAGACATCTAGCTCCATACACCAGAACACTGATGCAAGCTTCCCTAACCAGGCAACTTTGATAAACCACTTGTCGAACCCCACACACAGGGAGGAACCTCCACAATAAAGAGGAACTACAAACTTCCAGCATACAGAAAGGGCACCCCAAACACAGCAATCTACACAAGATGAATAGGCAGAGGAATAATCAGCAGGTAAAGGAATGTGATAAATGCCCACCAAACCAAACAAAAGGGGATGAGATAGGGAGTCTACCTGAAAAACAATTCATAATAATGCTAGTAAAAATGATCCAAACTCTTGAAGAAAAAAAAAAATGGACTTACAGATAAATAGTCTGGAGACAAGGATTGAAAAGATGCAAGAAATGTTTAACAAGGATCTAGAAGAAATAAAAAAGAATCAATATATAATGAATAATGCAATAATTGAGATCAAAAGCACTCTGGAGGGAAACAACAGTAGAATAAGTGAGGCAAAAGAAAGGAAAAGTGAGGTAGAAGATAGAATGGTGGAAATAAATGAAGCAGAGGAGAAAAAAGAATGAAAAGAAATGAGGACAACCTCGGAGCTCTGGGACAATGTGAAATGCCACAACATTCAAATCGAAGGAGTCCCAGAAGAAGAAGACAAAAAGAAAGGCCATGGGAAAATATTTGAGGAGATAATAGTAGAAGACTTCCATAAAATGGGGAAGGAAATAGCCACGCAAGTCCAAGAAACTGAGAAAGTCCCAAACAGGATAAAACCAATGCAAAAAACACAAGACACATATTAATCAAATTAACAAAGATAAACACAAACAAATATTAAAAGCAGCAAGGGAAAGACAACAGATAACTCACACGGAGATCCCAATAAGGATAACAGTTGATCTTTCAACAGAAACTCTTCAGGCCAAAAGGAATGGCAGGACATACTTAAAGTAATGAAAGAGAAAAACCTACAACCCAGATTACTGTACCCAGCAAGGATCTCACTCAAATATAATAGCAAAATCAAAAGCTTTACAGACAAGGAAAAGCTAAGATAATTCAGCACCACAAAACCAGCTCTGCAACACATGCTAAAGCATCTTCTCTAGACAGAAAACAGAAAAGGTGTATAAACTTGAACCCAAAACAATAGAGTAAATGGCAACAGGATCATACTTATAATTACCTTGAATGTAAATGTGTTAAATGACCCAACCAATCTGGCCCCATCACTTCATGGGAAATAGATGGGAAAATAGTGGAAACAGTGTCAGACTTTATTTTGGGGGGCTCCAAAGTCACTGCAGATGGTGATTGCAGCCATGAAATTAAAAGATGCTTACTCCTTGGAAGGAAAGTTATGACCAACCTAGATAGCATATTCAAAAGCAGAGACATTATTTTGCCAACAAAGGTCCATCTAGTCAAGGCTATGATTTTCCAGTAGTCATGTATGGATGTGAGTATTGGAATGTGAAGAAAGCTGAGTGCCAAAGAATTGATGCATTTTTAATATAAATTTATTTATTTTAATTGGAGGTTAATTACTTTACAATATTGTATTGGTTTTGCCATACATCAACATGAATCTGCCATGGTGTACACATGTTCCCAAACCTGAACACCTGGAGAAGACTCTTGAGAGTCCCTTGGGCTGCAAGAAGACCTAACCAGTCCATCCTAAAGGAGATCAGTCCTGGGTGTTCATTGGAAGGACTGATGTTAAGCTGAAACTCCAAAACTTCGGCCACCTCATGCGAAGAGTTGACTTATTGGAAAAGATCCTGATGATGGGAGAGATTGGGGGGCAGGAGGAGAAGGGGATGACAGAGGATGAGATGGCTGGATGGCATCACCGACTTGATGCACGTGAGTTTGAGTGAACTCCAGGAGTTGGTGATGGACAGGGAGACCTGGTATGCTGTGATTCATGGGGTCACAAAGAATAGGACATGACGAAGAGACTGAACTGACCTGAACTGATTTCTTTGCATTGGTCACTTAGTAAGGCTTTTATCTCTCCATGCTATTTTTTGGAACTCTGCATTAACATGTATATATCCTTCCTTTTCTCCTTTGTTGTAGTTACAGCAAAAAAATTAGTTCACAGAGAAGCAATATTTTTCAGCTTCTAAGACACTGTAACCATTGTTTTTGAAACAAGACCAAAACCGGGATTCATGTTATATCCATTATTACTAAAGTACTGTTCTGAAGATTTAAAGATGAAAAGGATAAGTATAAATATACAGTGCTTATGAAAAAAGTGTCAGTTAAATGTATGTCAGCTAAAGGATGATATCTTTCATATATAAATCACTACAGGAGAAAGAAAAATCCTCATCAGAAAACTGAGAAATATCCATAAGAACTGACCAATTATTAGGGTACTAAAGGTATTTCAAAAATAAGGAGCTGAATGAAAACAGTTTCTGATGTCAATAAAATGAGGAAAAAATAGTGTATACAATGTACAGTAGAGCAAGTCCATGGAATATCATTAATAAATTAACAACTTTCATCAAGTAGTTTTTGGCCAAACATCTGCTTAGTTTAAGATAGGAGATAGTGGGTCTGTGGGCCAGACACCTGGCAGTTGTCAAATGGAATAAAATTGAGGCTTTTTTCTCACCCAGACACTCCAAGGACAAGGCTAGTGGCAAAAGTCTGTTTAAAGCAAAAAGATAAAGACCCACTCCAGAGATCAAGGAAGACTTTCCTATCTGCACATACACAGGGATGTTTTTTTGGGGGGCCTCACAAATGAGGGGGCTCCATGCCATAATAAGCATGGATGGACCTCTATGGTGGGATCCATCTGAGAAAAAAGTTGTGCATGCAACTTGGGTTGGAGGGGGGTGGTCTATGGAGGTATAAAGAATGAAAGAAGATAACTGGCCAAAGGCAAACAAAGACTCAGCAGCATTGTCCTATGTAGGTAATTTATATCACATTCTTATTGCACTTTTCCTTACTCAGGACTCACACACTCTGGATGGGTATTTCTGTCTAGCTTCTGAAGTTCTGTGCTTCTCCTCATTAGAGAGGATGTCCATACACTCTTTCTAGATGTGTGCCTCTGCCCTGTGTCTGAATTTAATAAAATGTTTTCCTATATGCTCTCTCATAAGAAAAGTTATGACCAACCTAGATAGCATATTGAAAAGCACAGACATTACTTTGCCAACATCTAGTCAAGCCTATGGTTTTTCCAGTGGTCACGTATGGATGTAAAAGTTGGACTGTGAAGAAGGCTGACAGCTGAAGAATTAATGCTTTTGAACTGTAGTGTTGGAGAAGAGTCTTGAGAGTCCTTTGGACTGCAAGGAGATCCAACCAGTCCATTCTAAAGGAGATCAGCCCTGGGAGTTCTTTGGAAGGACTGATGCTAAAGCTGAAACTCCAAAACTTTGGCCACCTCATATGAAGAGTTGACTCATTGGAAAAGACTCTGATGCTGGGAAGGATTGGGGGCAGGAGGGGAAGGGGACGACAGAGGATGAGATGGCTGGATGGTATCACCGACTCGATGGACGTGAGTTTGAGTGAACTCTGGGAGTTGGTGATGGACAGGGAGGCCTGGTGTGCTGTGATTCATGGGGTCGTGGAGAGTAAGATATGACTGAGCGACTGAACTGAACGGAACTGAACAAGAAACTTTGCACCTATTTTTACAGTTTCTGTCTCCTTGAAAGACTTACTTTCAAACAGGGGCAAGAGCCGAGACCACTTTACTTTTAGCCTGTAGCCCACTGATGGTCTAGTGGCTAGGACTCTTTGTTTTCATGCTGGTTGATGAAAGTTTAATTTCTGACCAGTGAATTAAGATCTTTCTTCAGGAGTACTCACTGCTCTCCCTTCAAAATCAGATTCACTTCAGAACTTAGACTATTATTGACTTTCATAGGAACAGGAGAGATCATGAAACAGATAAGAGATCAAAAGTGACCTTCTTTTTTCAAGAAAAGAACAAGTTAAGTCAAACAACATCTGAGCTGTCTAGAGGAATTAAAAATGGTAGCTTGTGCTTTGTGCATCGGAAATTAAATGGCAGGAGTGAGACCATTTTTAATGTTTCAAGGTAGAAAGGAAGACTGCTTTGAAATGGGCTTTTTTCTCTTTATTTTAATATCAACACTTACAAATAAGCTAGGAAAATACATCAAGCTATAGTAATTTTAAAGTAATTTCCTATATTAGAAATGTCAAAATGGTAAAATTAAAAGAAAACATTAAAATGATGCTAGAGAAGAAAGCAAGAAGCATTATTTTTACAGTTGTAAACCAGATATGTATTTATATAAATAGCATATATGTATTTATATAAATAGCATATATGTATTTGCAAGTTTCTTTTTTTCAGGTGGTTTCTATTTCTTCCACCCCATATGAATTAAGATGCTCCTGGAAGGTGATAACAATTAAATCAATCATGTTTATGGGATTCAGATTCTATATGACTTATTTAAGTCTTGGAACAATGAGATAATTGAGTTTTGATATGTATCTAACACATTAAAAAGATATTTCATTTTAATTCATTAAGTCCAGGGCATGTTTGAAAATCCAGCAAGATTAAATAAAGAAACAAATGTTCTGTTTATCATTAAAAGTGAAAGTGAAGGTTGCTCAGTCATGTCTGACTCTTTATGACCCCATGGACTATACAGTCCCATGCAGTTCTCCAGGCTAGAATACTGGTGTGAGTAGCCATTCCCTTCTCCAGGGGATCTTCCCAAGGCAGGTATCAAACCCAAGTCTCCCACATTAAAGGCGGATTCTTTACCAGTTGAGCCACAAGGGAAGTGCAAGAATACTGGAGTGGCTGGCCTATCCCTTTTCTAGTGTATCTTCCCAAACAATAAAATGAACTGGGACCTCCTGATTACAGGTGAATTATTTACCAAATGAGCTAGCTATCAGGGAAGCTCTATGTATTATTAGAGTTAAAAAAAAAAAAAAACGCAGTTCACAAACTAGGAAATAGGTGGACACATAAATTGATATAGATTAGTAAACTACAAATAGGGCAAGATTTAGTGTCCTTATATTTTAACCACATACTTTCATATGTTTTGCTGGGAAATGTCCTGATAGTATTAGAGGACATAAATGGAGCAAAATCTGTGCAATTATAATTGTATCTATTCCTTCATTTGAAAACGTTCTAACTATTTTGTGGGGGGAGGTGAGTGGGAATGGTGAAGAGAAAAAATATGCAAATTATTATTGTAAAATTTTGTGAGGGTTTCATGTAAACACTGTTGAACTATGGTCCATCAACTGTAGAAAGTGGGTATTTAACCAACTAGGATAAAGTGAATCAGTTCCAATCAGTTCAGTCACTCAATCATGTCTTATTCTTTTTGACCCCATGGACTGCAGCATGCCAGGCTTCGGTGTACATTACCAACTCCTAGAACTTGCTCAAACTCATGTCCATTGAGTTGGTGATGGCATCCAACCATCTCATTCTCTGTTGTCCTCTTCTCTTGTCTTCAATCTTTCCCAGCATCAGGGTCTTTTCCAATGAGTCAGTTCTTTGCATCAGGTGGCAAAAATATTGGAGCTTCAGCTTTAGCAACAGTCCTTCCAATGGATATTCATTCAGGACTGATTTCCTTTATGATTGGCTAGTTTGATCCCCTTGCAGTGCAAGGGACTGTTAAGAGTCTGCTCCACAGTTCATAAGCGTCAATTCTTTGTCACTCAGCTTTCTTTATGGTCTAATTCTCACATCCAGCCATTACTACAGGAAAAAGACATATCTTTGACTAGATGGACCTTTGTTGGCAAAGTAATGTCTCTGCTTTTTAATATACTGTCTATGTTGGTCATAGCTTTTCTTTCAAAATGCAACCATCTTTTAGTTTTATGGCTGCAGTCATTATCTGCAGTAATTCTAGAGCCAAATAAATAAAAATCTATCACTATTTCCATTGTTTCTCCATCTATTTGACATGAAGTGATGGGACCAGATGCTATGATCCTCGTTTTTTAATGTTGAATTTCAAGCCAGCTTTTTCACTCTTCTCTTTCCCATTCATCAACAGGCTTTTTAGTTACTCTTCTCTTTCTACTATAAGAGTGTTGTCAGCTGTATATTTAAGGATAAAATGGGTACTTATACCTTAAACAAAGCTGAGAACTGGAGAATGGATGCTTGAGAGTCCCTTGGACTGCAAGGAGATCCAACCAATCATCCTAAGGGAAATCAGTCCTGAATATTCATTGGAAGGACTGATGTTGAGACTGAAACTCCAATACCTGAAACTCCGCCACCTGATGAGAATAACTGACTCATTGGAAAAGATCCTGATCCTGGAAAAGATTGAAGGCAGGAGAAGAAGGATGAGACAGAGAATGAATGGTTGGATGGCATCACCAACTCAATGGACATGGCATTGAATAAGCTCCAGGAGTTGGTGATGGATAGGGAAGCCTGGTGGGCTGCAGTCCACGGTGTCACAAAAAGTCAGACATGACTGAGTGACTAAAATGAACTGATAACTTACATGCAGTTGATTCCATTGCAATAATCTAGAATATAGTGTTCAGTTCTTATTCATTTTTACTTTAATTTGAGAAGAAATAAGAATCTATAATATGAAAAATCATTTTAATCTAATATCTCTGGTGCATTTTCCTTTTCTAGAATATTAATCCCACCAAAACAGAAATTGAGTTTGATAGTTTGGCAAACTTTACTGTTAGTGAATCCCCTTTGGGTTTAACTTTTTAAGAACTGTATCACTTCCTACTACTTTGCTTGTGGGGATGATTGAGACATAGTAATGAAAAGGAAATTTATAGTCATTTAACCCAATAATGCCGAGAATAAATGTGGGGAATGGGTGTGGTATCCTAGTCACCCAAAAGCTCAGGATAGCATACATTTTGTCTCTACATTTTGTGAAGGTGCAATATTATAAGAATGACTAAATATTGTATGTGAACATAGTGACTGAGTATATATGAGGCTTCTGAAATAAAAATAAGCTGAAACATTAAAAATGCACTCAAAGAAACATTAGGTAACCTATTGATATATTATTGAGATGGACTATACAGCCCTTTCTTCATCCTCTTCCCTCCATTCTTGCATCAAAAGTCTCTACTTAGAGAATCATGGAAGCTTTGGCTTTTTATAAGAGGAATACCAGGTTTTTTTTTTTTTTTCTATATGCTTTTAGCCATTTTGACTCTACTTGTTGATTGAAGTATATTGTACAGGTATTTCAAGAAAGTAATATATATGCCAGGTTGTATTCTTGGAGCTGGAAGTCTAAAAGCAGTGAAATCCCTTTTTTAATTTAAAGGTTCTTGTCTTCACAACCCTTTCATATGATGACATTAATATTTGAAGTCCTCTTTTTTTTTTTTTCCTTTTTTCTGCTTTGAAGTGACTAAATTTACGTAACATTCATTTCAATCATTTTAAGGATACAATTCAGTAGCTTCAGTTCAGTTCAGTCCCTCAGTCATGGCCGACTCTTTGTGACTCCATGAATTGCAGCATGCCAGGCCTCCCTGTCCATCACCAACTCCCAAAGTTCACTCAGACTCATGTCCATCGAGCTAGTGATGCCATCCAGCCATCTCATCCTCTGTTGTCCCCTTCCCCTCCTGCCCCCAATCCCTCCCAGCATCAGAGGCATTGAGTCAACTTTTCCAATGAGTCAACTCTTGGCATGAGGTGGCCAAAGTACTGGAGTTTCAGCTTTAGCATCATTCCTTCCAAAGAAATCCCAGGGCTGATCTCCTTCAGAATGGACTGGTTGGATCTCCTTGCAGTCCAAGGGACTCTCAGGAGTCTTCTCCAACACCACAGTTCAAAAGCATCAATACTTCAGTGCTCAGCCTTCTTCACAGTCCAAATCTCACATCCATATATGACCAGAGGAAAAACCATAGCCTTGACTAGACGGACCTTTGTTGGCAAAGTAATGTCTCTGCTTTTGAATATGCTATCTAGGTTGGTCATAATCTTCCTTCCAAGGAGTAAGTGTCTTTTAATTTCGTGGTTGCACTCACCATGTGCAGTGATTTTGGAGCCCAACAAAATAAAGTCTGACGTTTCCACTGTTTCCCCGTCTATTTCCCGTGAAGGGATGGGACCGGATGCCATAATTTTCGTTTTCTGAATGTTGAGCTTTAAGCCAACTTTTTCACTCTCCTCTTTCATCTTCATCAAGAGGCTTTTTAGTTCCTCTTCACTTTCTGCCATAAGGGTGGTGTCATCTGCATATCTGAGATTATTGATATTTCTCCCGGCAATCTTGATTCCAGTTTGTGTTTCTTCCAGTCCAGCATTTCTCATGCGTATAAGAATGCATATCAGCATACTCTGCATATAAGTTAAATAAGCAGGGTGACAATATACAGCTTTGGCATACTCTTTTTCCTATTTGGAAGCAATCTGTTGTTCCCTGTCCAGTTCTAACTGTTGCTTCCTGAACTGCACACAGATTTCTCAAGAGGCAGGTCAGGTGGTCTGGTATTCCCATCTCTTTCAGAATTTTCCACAATAAGTACATTCAAATGTTGTACAATCAACAATTGTATGTAGCTCCATAATATTTCACTGACCTAGAAAGAAAAGCTGAACAGCTTAGCAGTTACATTCCATGCTCCTTCCCTCTTATTCATTCCTGGGTAACCATCACTAATTTGGTTCTTTTCTCTTAATTTGCCCTTTCTGGGGACTTCATGTGAAGATAATCTTCCAGTATGTGGCCTCTTGTGTACCTTTTTTAACACAGTATGATGTTTTCAAGGTTCCTCCACATTACTGAATGTATCACTTTTTGTCTTTTAATTTCAACATTGAAAAGGTATGTATTTTTCTCATATATTAAACAATTTCTAGGTTTATAAAATCTGCTTTTGTGTATGAGTGTCATTTAAACATTTGCTTCCACAGTAAGAGGCATGTTTTAAATTGCATGAAGTAATGCTATTTTCACATTTTATTTGGATCTTTAATAGTTAACTTTAATGACTAAGATACAACTTACAGGATTGACACATTTGGCTGAATAAAGTTAGCCTTTGAAGTTTCTACTATCATTGCATCATAAGACATTGCTTAAATCATTTTTTATGCAGATCATTTTTATGTAGGACAAGCATTATTCAAATTATATTTTCTTAGGAATTTTGGCATCACTTTTATGAAATCTTGGTAAGACTTTTTATTATTTATATGTTATGTGAAATATATTTCATACAATATACAGTTGTTACTTCCATTTTTCAGATATGATTTTAAAACTTGTATAGGAGAAGTCTCCTCCTATTTTATTACATGAAAATACTCTATGTCAACTTTCAAGTTTGCCTTATGGATTTATTTGGAAGAAGGCTTCACTTATTTCATTTTGTAAAGCCTTACTTTTCAATTTTCTCCACAGTTTGAACTAGAATATAAAACAATTGATGGTTACAATTTAGAAATTTAGATTTATAAAGCTTTTTTTTTGTTTTGTTTTATTTAGTTTTGATCATCTGTTAGGTAAAAGTGCAGAAGAGAGTGATGGATATTACTTCTGCACAGCCTACGCATCTAAGACACCACACACCAACCCCCACCCCCACCCTCCCACTTTTCCTACTCCCCAACCGTCAGAACAAAAAAATAAAAATCCAGTCCCTTTGAAGTGTTATATTAACACCAGGGAACTGCTTGGGTACCAAGGTTATGTGTTTTTTCTTTTAATGGAACAGGTTTTTAATCTAATTTTAGTTGTATCTGAAATTGCCTGTTAAATATGTGTTAGTATATATTAGCATTCTGAAAGTCGTTAGCACAGATAATAGAATTACCAGTTATTAGCTACTGGAATACGTACATAGATTTTTCAGCTGCACTTTGAGCCTAAGTGGAGAAGCAGGGATAGTGATTAGCATGGATTGGGTATACTGTGTATTCAAATATATAACAGGATTGGGCTGTTTTTCATCTTTTTTTGTTTAAGATAACATTCTCTTACATTCATAACCGTAGACAATTTGCTAGTATGTCTGCTGCACCTTCATCCTTTGAAATAAGTATATGAAAATAACTTCATAATGACACTTTTTGTATTTTTAAGCAGGTGTTAGCACATTCACAAATTCTGATTAGATGTAAACAAAGAAGAAAGCAGAGCCTTAATATCCTGTTAAGTAGCTTTGCTTGAGAAAGAGTAGGTTGGTGGGTTTGGGCTGACTGCCAGGACGTATTGAGGGGAGGTATTGGGGGCGGAGAAATAAATGTTTCACTGTATATATTGCACTAAGTCAGTCTGTGGTAAGAACAACTTATGAATAGCACCATAATTTTTAGAACGTTTACACCGCATATTACTTCCTCCCCTTTTAAACAGTGCAGTCGTATGCTTCTGCTATGTTCAGAGTATTGAACGACGATGTTTACAGTCCAGCTGTGGTACAGCAACAAACTACTCTCGCTTTTAGGAAAGACTCTTCCTTGTGCACAGACAGTCATAGCGCAAATGATCAGTGTGAAAGGGGAGAACATGTTAGGGAGAGCAGCCAGGACCACGTCAAGCGACCCATGAACGCCTTCATTGTGTGGTCTCGTGAACGAAGACGAAAGGTGGCTCTAGAGAATCCCAAAATGAAAAACTCAGACATCAGCAAGCAGCTGGGATATGAGTGGAAAAGGCTTACAGATGCTGAAAAGCGCCCATTCTTTGAGGAGGCACAGAGACTACTAGCCATACACCGAGACAAATACCCGGGCTATAAATATCGACCTCGTCGGAGAGCCAAGAGGCCACAGAAATCGCTTCCTGCAGACTCTTCAATACTATGCAACCCGATGCATGTAGAGACATTGCACCCCTTCACATACAGGGATGGTTGTGCCAAGACCACATACTCACAAATGGAAAGCCAATTAAGCCGGTCACAGTCCGTGATCATAACCAATTCACTCCTGCAAAAGGAGCATCACAGCAGCTGGACAAGCCTGGGCCACAATAAGGTAACATTGGCTACACGGATTTCGGCGGACTTTCCCTTTAACAAAAGCTTAGAGCCTGGACTTTCTTGTGCTTATTTTCAATATTGACTTCCTTACTCTCGCTAACAAAGGCGCTCTTTATCTCAATTTTACTACAGTTTCACCTGCGACTTAATTTTATAAGAAGCCCAATACGTAAGTACATTTAACATGTAAAGAATTCAGACTTTCCAATATAACTGGTCCTCTGTTAATGAGTTCTTTCTATAAGAGTACTTTTTTGTAAAAAATTATCTTAACAGCACCAAAACTGCTTGAGTTCAAAGATCATCTATTTTTCCTAGTAATGGCACAATTTTTATATTTCTAATTTTAATTGTTCCAGAGATTGGTCATTAGTTAGATGGTAGCATATATTAATAATCTGGTAATGGCCACTATAGACAATATAACTTTTTATTCTAAATACTGTAACTCCAAACTATAGTACTTTCAGAAATACTCACAAATTCATGGTACAGAGTAAAAAATCTCGTACTTGGATGGAAAGCTCCCTACATTCTAAAGCACTTTCTGGTACAAGGTCTGTTCTTTGGTCTTTCTAGCTACTTTCCACCTCTTTGTAAATTGCAGGTAATTAGTGAATATATATGCATATTCTATCTTCTTTCACAGTTTATAGCCTTTTGTTCCCACTGTGAAAAAGCCAGTTTAGCTGCCATTTGCAACTCAGTTCCTTTAGTCATACAAAACTGCAAGCTTTGACCTGTGTTTTGAGGCGATTATAACATCCATCCAGTATTTAATTAGCACCTGTGAGACCCAAGGTTTCATCTCTTTTCTGAAAATTTTCTTTTAATCACTGGCAATAAATACACTTGTTTCCATTTTCACTTAAGTTTTGCATTCTTGGAGGGAGAAAACAAAAAATAAAGTGCCTTCATATCAAGAATATAAATTATTCAGATTATGTGGCATGGGGGATGGGATAAGCAAGATCCTGTCTGGTTAATCTGATGAGGTGTCAGTGAAAATGTAAATCAAAGGTGTTTAAAAATTTGCAAATAGGCTAAAGTAGAAAAATTGGCAGCTTGCAAAGGAAGCATCCCTTTTTTGGAATGAAAATAAGTCCATGGTGAAACTGTATGATATGATATGATATATATTACATATTAAAGTCAACTTTCCAATACATATGTTCCAAACTTTTGAAAAACAGTACTTCAAATAATAAATCTCAAAACCCAAAACAATATGTAGTGAAATGTGGAGTTTTTGAAAGAAAGTTCAGGGAAAAAAGGGAGGTAACTTCACAGACTGTTTTATTCCAGGAAAAATATTGTTTAATCAGACATTTATGCATTCCAAATGGTAATTATGTGCTATGATAACCTTCTAAACAAATACCTCAGGTTGTATTTTAAAGTATTTTATATTTTTCTATTTATATGTATTGGTGTTTAATATTTTAAGCCTCTGTTTCCACATGTTCATAAATAAACTGTACTTTAACTTTTGTCAAAATAGGTATGCTTTCCTTTTCTTTAACTTCAAATAAAGGAAAACATATAATACTATGTTTAATTTACTTTGCTTTAAATAACATCAGTGACACTGAGTTTGTTTTGGAAATTACTATGTACACTTCATCCTGTATACTATAGATGTATAACTGTGTTTCAGGGAGGAAGTTGATTCTGATTCCATGTTGGAAATTGTTTCTTTACTTACTTTTATTTTTATAACCATTCTAAATTGCTTGCCTGGGGGACTCTGCCCCTTTGCTTGACTGTAAACTAAAGTGTCTTTGTTTTGCTCAAAAAAAAATAGTTTGTCTCTGTTTACCTGTGAATAGAAGAGATTAACACACTCCTGAAGACGGGACATTCCCTTGAAGAGGTTTTATAAGACTGAAGATCCTTCTATTTTATTTTCCCCCTGCCTTTCTCTCTATTCTGGCTTTTGACTTGAGTTCCTCATGCTTCTTTTTCTCTGATCTAAACAGAACCTGGTATCCAGACCCTAATAAGATAATTATTTTGAGGCACTAGCCTGCCTCTTCTCAGTCTGCCTGCTCTGTGATTAAAGTCTTCTCATTGTGTCAACAACTTGTCTCTTGGATTCATTGGCTGTCATGAGGTGACCAGAGTGAGCTTGGACTCGGTAACAATTGCACTTTTGGGTTTTAATTATTATGAGTAATGATGTCCTTTGTACATTTGTATACCTGTCTGTGGTAGAACATTTACAAACATTTCTCCTAAATATATGTCTAGGAAAGAAATGAATGGTTTTGTGTATTTTTAGCAAGCTCTTTTTTTTTTCTTTTTTTGTAAATTTTGATGAATATTCTTGTATTTTCTAATGAATATCTGCTATATTTTAAAATGTGCCAACTTTTAAAAATATTCACTGGTATGAACTAATACCATGAATTCCAGATGTAATTGGATATGACTCCTTTCTCTACCATTTATCAGGGCTGACATTGATGGATTTGTTTTGGTCCTCAGTTTGTTTACCTTTAATCAGCAGTAGGAATAATAATAAATTAAAATAAAAAACAGCAAAGCAGAAAAATAAATCCTCATTGGGATGCTGGGAAGACTATGTAACTTTAAGGTGTATAATGAATCAATGAGCAAAAATATATAAAGCATTACAATTAAAAGTCAACATTAATTAATGCTAACATTAACTAATTAGTATGTTAACTAACACTAACATACTAACACTAACTAGTATGGATGATAATTATAACAAAATAAAAATGACAAAAGCTACCTACTAGGATACTGTGAAAACTAAATAAATGAAGGTACATATTCTGTGAGTGAAAGTATGCATAGTACTCAGAACAGAGATAAGCACTGGTAACTAACAACTGTTGACTGAAAAATGACAAGAGTTGTGAATTAAGTTTTCTTTGGGGCAAAATGAGGACTGCAGCCCAGGAGGCAGCATCAGATAGCTCTAAGAGACTACTCCAAAGTGGCAGTGGGGGAAAGTCAATATATAAGGTTTTGGTGAAGGGGGAGTTCAAAACCATGAACTGCTCATTTTACAAGAGGTTTTTTTGTTAGTCATGAATATCTGATGTCACCATGAGGGGATTTAGTGCTTACTCTATATATGAGGAGATGCAAGTATTGAGATAATACAATGTAATCCTAAAACATCCATCTATCTAAATACCTGTCTCGAAGACAGCCTCACCCTGAACTCCCTCAGGGGTTGTTGAAGGTCAACAGCATGAGGTTCAATCACCATAGAGGCAGATGGCAAACACCTTTGTTGTTCAGTTGTCGGCAATGCTCTTGATAGATGCCAATTTGTAGTTGACACAACTAATTAACAGAGAAGGCAATGGCAACATACTCCAGTACTCTTGCCTGGAAAATCCCATGGATGGAAGAGCCTGGTAAGCTGCAGTCTATAGGGTCGCAAAGAGTCGGACACGACTAGTGACTTTACTCTGACTTTTCAGTTTCATGCATTGGAGAAGGAAATGGCAACCCACTCCAATGTTCTTGCCTGGAGAATCCCAGAGATGGCAGAGCCTGGTGGGCTGCTGTCTGTGGGGTCACAAAGAGTCGGACACAACTAAAGCGACTTAGCAGCAGCAGCAACAAATTAAAATAATGATAACAAATAACAGTGACAACCTACCTCAATTGGATGCAGAAAGGACAAAATTACTTAAAGATGCATAATAATTCAAGGATTTAAAGTATTTAAAGTACTTAGGGTAGATGTAGGCACTGGTAAAGAAATAAATAGTTAGAATAATTAAAAAAATAAACAGAAGGACAAAAACAAAAATAAAACCTGTTCTGCTTCATTGAGATGCTGTGAAGACTGAAGAAACTATGATGCATACAGATTTAATGAATATTTAATATATTCAGAGGTTAACATTATTAAAGTGCTAAATAGCAATAATGATAATGATGGTAACAATGATAATGATATTATAATAATAAAACCACCTCACTGGAATATTATGAGACTAAATAGGTAAAGGTATGTAAGGTTCAAGAAATAAATATACAACGTTCTTACAGTAAAAGATAACATTAGGAAAGAAGTAATTAATAATAATTACAAATATTAATCATGATAATAAATAACAGCAAATCTTTCCTTCAGGGGGATTCTGTGAAGACTAAATATGAAAGTATTTAGGATTCAAAGAGTAGATGTATATAATGTACTAAAAATGGAGGTTTGTTTTATTGACGTGTTAGCTAATAGTAATAATTGAAAGCAACAATGACATCATTGATATGCTGTGAAGACTGAATAATTTCAAGTGAGCAGAGTTCAAGGAGCACAATGTACTGCAAATTAAGGTCAGTATTAATAGAGAAAAAATCAATACTAATAATAATTCCAGTAGCAATAATAGTACAAATATAGCAATGATGGATACTTAACTAGGATGCTATGAACACTAAGGAAATTAAGACTTAAAGGATTTGATGAGAAAGTGTATCTAAGTACTAAGAGAAGAAGTCAACATGAGTAAAATCTAAGTAGTAATAATAATAATTATGAGGATGATGATGATAAGTAGAAAAAAAAACCTACTTCAGGGATGCTGTGAAGACTAAGTGAAGGTGTAGGATTCAAGAAATAAGTATTTGAAATACTTGGAACACCGATAGATATTAGTAAAACACTAACTAATAACACCACCAACATGAATAATAATAAATAATAAAAATGAAACACATCATTGGGATACTATGGCAGTTTTTTAACTAGTTATGGTATATAGGGGCTGAATGAGTAAATGCATAAAAAGTACTTAGAAAAGAGGATTGGAGACAAGATGGCAGAACATTTGTCTGAACGGTGAAAGAACACTGAATGAACACTGAAAGATGAACTCCCCAAGTTGGGAGGTGACCAATATGCTACTGGAGAAGAGTGGAGAAAGAGCTCCAGGATGAATGAAGAGGCTGAGTCAAAGCAAAACAACTCCAATGGTGTAAAGAAAAATATTTCATAGGAATCTGGAATGTTAGGTCCATGAATCAAGATGTTGGGAAGGCTGGGAGGAGGGAAAGAGAGATTCCATCTTGAAGACTGTCAGTTATCTTAAGGCACAATGAAAACTGGGCCTGAACCCTGTTAACTATTGTCAAACTAAAGTCAGGAAACTCCATCCTCACAGATGGCAAAGATAGGAAGTAAAGGTCAGATTGTGTTAGACTAACGATAGTGCCTGAACCTGCATGTTGTAGTTGTTCATTCTTCCACACCTGCATATTGTAAAACAAATTACTAATGTGTAACCAGTTTGAGTGAACTCTGGGAGTTGGTAATGGACAGGGAGGCCTGGTGTGCTGTGATTAATGGTGTTGCAAAGAGTCGGATACAACTTAGCGACTGAACTGAACTGAACTGAACTGAATGTGTAACCATTCATGTAGTGGAGGGTATAAAACTGAGTCCTCCAAAATCATCAGGGTCCTTGTCAGGAACCGATTCCCCTTGGGCCTGTTAGTGTAATAAACTGTACACTATACTGAGTGTCCTCCAAGGATTGTTCTACAACTCTGGATTCTACAAAATATCTGGTGTGTTGGCTGTGAAATCCTCAGAGAGAGAGGCACATTGAGCCTCCACCTGAGGCTTTCACTGGGATGAAAGCTTCTGTGAGGGGATGGCACCTCCTCTCTTAGATCAGCTCTTGTTTTATTGACTCATCTTTCTAAGCAGACTTCACAAGACTGTGGATTACAGAGGGAAACACTCAAGTAGGTCCCACTGTAATAGTGGAAGAAGGGGCCTGATCAACTTATTGGGGCTGGATGAACCTGTGGTGACTGTGTCCTTGTAGGCTCAGTGGGGAATTGTTTACTGAAGTAAGTAAAACACTGTTAACAGAATCTGTGCCAATTGTTTGTCAATGTACTTACTGGTTTCCAAGCGACTGTCCAATTTGTGCAACACCCTCCCATTCTCCCTAGGCATTCAGGGACTTCCTGAATGTTGTTTAGGACCAGACTGGAAACTGAGGCTCTGGGTGCACATTTGTCTGCACTGACCCATAATAAGACAGACTGGGATCTTGCCAGGATCAGACTTATGCAAAGAGAAGTATATGAAAGCCTTAATAGATTGGATTTGGATGACTGCTAACAGAAAAACATGAGAGATAATACCATGGAAAGACTTGGTAGGTAAGACCCTTTTCACTTTAATCATAGTTGAGGTACAGTGGCCCTTGTACTTCTTTGAGTGGAGACTTCAGTCAGGGCTGGGGTACAAGACCCTAGCAATGAGCGATGAAATAGAAGTTGGACTTGCTGTAAGTGATAGAAGGAAAGTAAAAAGTAGGAAAGGTAGCAGAGAATTCAAACCAACCTTTCCTGAATGGATGATTAAAATTTCAAAAGGGCTTTGGAGGAAACAAACAAGCAAAAAGTGAACCCCAGTCAAGCTTAGAACATTCTGTGAGCTAGACTGGCCATCCTTTGGGGTAGGATGGCTCTCAGAAGGAACCCTAGGATTGGACAAAGTTTGTACTCTGTGGTAACTGAACAGCCAGGACACCCAGACCAGTTCCTGTACTTATGGCTACTAACTGCACAAAATCCACATCCTTAGGCCCAGGTATGTCATCTTGGAAAAGGAGAGAGCAAGATTTTGCTGGTGAAGGCAAAATCCAAGAAAGAAAAATTAAAGGAAATATGATCTGGAGGAGCAGGAACTCCCACCATGCCCTCCATTCTGGAGAACATGAAGGGGATCCCCAGAACAAGAGGAAGGGACATTCCTCCTCTGCATCCCCCAGTGGAGGAGGTTTCTTTCCCTCCTATTGTACCAAAAATTGTGACAGGAGCTACTGCATCAACATTATACCCAACCCTCCCCAGTTTAGAAGAGGAGAGAAAGGGAGAGTAAAGTGTTCAGAGGCAGCTGAGGTCTACAAAGGAACCTCAAGAGAGAGAGGTTTTGCAAATACCTTTTAGGGAGGTCCAAGCAGTATCACAGGTGGGGCCAGATGGGCATATCCATCCTGGCCACACTGTTCTTTTCTATCAGCCATTCTTTACCACGGATCTCTTGAACTGGCAAAGGCATACCCCTCCCTATTCTAAGAAGCCATAGGGTACAATTCATCGGACAAAGATTATTTTCAGGATCACCAACCTGTGTGGGATGACATAGCCCAGCTTCTCCTCACCCTCGTCAGTACAGAAGAAAGACACCAGGTCCTCCCAGAAGTATGTAAATGGCTTCACTGGTAAAATTTCAGGTGGGAATTTTTTCCTCATTTCTGTGGTGATACAAAGGGAAGATGAGTGGAAGCTCTAACAGTCATCTGGAGGGCTACAGACCCTAGAACCCCTAACAAAGCTGTTTCCTGAAGTATAGGCTAAAAGCAATACCCTGGACTTGCTGAAAACCACCCTCTGGTGATAATAGAGCTAAAGGTGGGAGCCTAGCCCATAAGGAAAAAACAATATCCTATACCACTGGCTGCCAGGGAGGGAATCAAGCTTCACATTGATAAGCTGAAGGGCACAGGCATACTGGTGGAATGCCAATCACCATGGAACACCCCTTTCCTCCCAGTAAAGAAGGACAGGGAAAAAGATTATTGGGAAGCTCAGGGCATGAGATCCCAGGATGGGTCAGAAAACCCAGCTGACTTGGATTCAGCTACCACAAGGATTCAAAATTTCCTTACAATATTTGGGAGATGCAGACAAAAGAACAAAGCTAGTGGATGTGATGGAATTCCAGTTGAGCTATTTCAAATCCTGAAAGATGATGCTCTGAAAGTGAGGCACTCAATATGCCAGCAAATTTGGAAAACTCAGCAGTGGCCACAGGACTGGAAAAGGTCAGTTTTCATTCCAATCCCAAAGAAAGGCAATGCCAAAGAATGCTCAAACTACCGCACAATTACACTCATCTCACACGCTAGTAAAGTAATGCTCAAAATTCTCCAAGCCAGGTTTCAGCAATACGTGAACTGTGAATTTCCTGATGTTGAAGCTGGTTTTAGAAAAAGCAGAGGAACCAGAGATCAAATTGCCAACATCTGCTGGATCATGGAAAAAGCAAGAGAGTTCTAGAAAAATATTTATTTCTGCTTTATTGTCTATGGAAAAGCCGTTGACTGTGTGGATCACAGTACACTGTGGAAAATTCTGAAACAGATGGGAATACCAGACCACTTGACCAGCCTCTTGAGAACTCTGTATGCAGGTCAAGAAGTAACAGTTAGAACTGGACATGGAACAATAGACTGGTTCCAAATAGGAAAAGAAGTACACCAAGGCGGCATATTGTCACCCTGCTTATTTACATGCAGAGTACATGCAGAGTACATCATGAGAAATGCTGGACTGGAAGAAACACAAGCTGGAATCAAGATTGCAGGGAGAAATATCAATAACCTCTGATATGCAGATGACACCACCCTTATGGCAGAAAGTGAAGAGGAACTAAAAAGCCGCTTAAAGAAAGTGAAAGTGGAGAGTGAAAAAGTTGGCTTAAAGCTCAACATTCAGAAAACGAAGATCATGGCATCTGGTCCCATCGCTTCATGGGAAAAAGATGGGAAACAGTGTCAGACTTTATTTTGTTGGGCTCCAAAATCACTGCAGATGGTGAGTGCTGCCATGAAATTAAAAGCACTTACTCCCTGGAAGGAAAGTTATGACCAGTTTAGATAGCTTATTCAAAACAGAAACATTACTTTGCCAACAAAGGTCCATCTAGTCAAGGCTATGGTTTTTCCTGTGGTCATATTTGGATGTGAGAGTTGGACTGTGAAAAAGACTGAGCGCTGAAGAATTGATGCTTTTGAACTGTGGTGTTGGAGAAGACTCTTGAGAGTCCCTTGGAATGCAAAGAGATCCAACCAGTCCATTCTGAAGGAGATCAGCCCTGGGATTTCTTTGGAAGGAATGATGCTGATGCTGAAACTCCAGTACTTTGGCCACCTCATGCAAAGAGTTGACTCATTGGAAAAGACTCTGATGGTGGGAGGGATTGGGGGCAGGAGGAAAATGTGACGACAGAGGATGTGATGTCTGGATGGCATCACTGACTCGATAGACATGAATCTGTGTGAATTCCGGGAGTTGGTGCTGGACAGGGCTGCCTGGTGTGCTGCAATTCATGGGGTTGCAAAGAGTCAGACACAACTGAGCGACTGATCTGAACTGAACTGAACTGGCAACAGATCTCCTCTTCTTCCCATCAGTTACTGCTAAGTGTCAGACCCCACAATGTGTGGATGACCTAGTCCTGATGGCAGAGACTTGTTCTCAGTGCTGGAAAGTGTCAGGAACCACCCAACAATGAGCTGACCTGAGGGAGTGGTGCCCCAGAAGAATAAAGAAAATGATGACTCTGAAATAAAGTGAGGACCAGGGGGCTGATGCCATTTACATGCAAAAGCCCAGATCCTAACCCTGCATGCCTTTTATTGTTAACTTCTACTTCCTTATTTGTGCTCTAGAGATAACTGTTTTTATAATCTCAGATGGAGGGTAAAGATATACAATGCACAGTCCTGCCTGGTCTACTAAGGGGTAAAGCAAGCAGCCACCCAGGACAATAAAGCAAGCAAACTTATGGTGACACCTGTGGTGTCTAGCCTACTAACTACTCAAGTGACCCCGGTCTTTGACAAGGAAGAAATCACCTGGGCACAAACTGAGTGAGGAACATGGTAGGAGGATGGATGGTGGAAACTCAGATGGGAGACTTTTTGTCCCCTCTAGGTTGGCATTTCAACTCGTTATGAATTTCCATCAATCCATCCATTTAGGTAAAATAAGACTTGCGATAATATCTAACTGTCTTGTGTGCAGATGCAAGCTGCCAATGTATAACCTATTCTAAAAATAACCTAGTTCCAAGGAGACAGCACCTCCTGGAATTCAATTAAAGAGGACAGCTCTATTTAAACATCTACAGGTGGACTTCACTGACATTAAGCCATGCTAAGGATACAAATATTTGCTGGTGATGGTATGTACATTTCCAGAATGGGTGGAAGTTTATCCCACCAAGACTGAAAAAACAAGAAAGTGGCCTGATGTATGCTGAGAGACATTATTTGTAGGTTTGAGTTCCCTTTGAATATAGGATCAGATAATGGGCCTGCATTTATGGTTGAGTTACTTCAACTGGTTTGCAAAACTGTAAATATTAAATGGAAACTACATACAATGTATAGGCCACAAAGCTCAGGAATGGTTCAGAAAATGAACTGGGCTATCAAGGTGACTTTGGAAAAATGAGTGTAAGAAACTGGCACCCCAATCCACCCCCACCCCCATGGATGAACATGCTGTCATTAGCTGCCATTAGTGTTAATGAGGATCAGAATCACACTGCCCCCCTCAACAATCTCATGGGTATTCCCCATATGCGATAATGTTTGGGAGGCCTCCCCCATTTTTCAGAAGTACAGGGAAAATTATCATCAAGAGGAAGAATGGAGGTGTTGTGGCAACTGGAATAGTTGGGGAAGCTGGTCCATGATAACCCCTATGTTCAGGAGAGAATTCCATTTTCTCTAGGCACTACTGTACACCTATACTCATCAGGAGATTTAATGCATAAAGAACTGGAAGCAGCAGACATTGTCCCCCATCTGGAAAGGACAACCACAGATCCAGTATGGAGCCACTACTGATGACTCTGCTATTCCTTTTTTTTTTTTTTTTTTAATGCTTATCTCTTTTTTTTTTTAAACTTTACATAATTGTATTAGTTTTGCCAAATATCAAAATGAATCCGCCACAGGTATACATGTGTTCCCCATCCCGAACCCTCTTCCCTCCTCCCTCCCCATACCATCCCTCTGGGCCATCCTAGTGCACCAGCCCCAAGCATCCAGCATCGTGCATCGAACCTGGACTGGCAACTCGTTTCCTACATGATATTTTACATGTTTCATTGCCATTCTCCCAAATCTTCCCACCCTCTCCCTCTCCCACAGAGTCCATAAGACTGTTCTATACATCAGTGTCTCTTTTGCTGTCTCGTACACCAGGTTATTGTTACCCTCTTTCTAAATTCCATATATATGCATTAGTATACTGTATTTATGTTTTTCCTTCTGGCTTACTTCACTCTGTATAATAGGCTCCAGTTTCATCCATCTCATTAGAACTGATTCAAATTTATTCTTTTTAATGGCTGAGTAATACTCCATTGTGTATATGTACCATTGCTTTCTTATCCATTCATCTGCTGATGGACATCTAGGTTGCTTCCATGTCTTGGCTATTATAAACAGTGCTGCGATGAACGTTGGGGTACACTTGTCTCTTTCCCTTCTGGTTTCCTCAGTGTGTATGCCCAGCAGTGGGGTTGCTGGATCATAAGGCAGTTCTATTTCCAGTTTTTTAAGGAATATCCACACTGTTCTCCATAGTGGCTGTACTAGTTTGCATTCCCACCAACAGTGTAAGAGGGTTCCCTTTTCTCCACACCCTCTCCAGCATTTATTATTTGTAGACTTTTGGATCGCAGCCGTTCTGACTGGTGTGAAATGGTACCTCATAGTGGTTTTGATTTGCATTTCTCTGATAATGAGTGATGTTGAGCATCTTTTCATGTGTTTGTTAGCCATCTGTATGTCTTCTTTGGAGAAATATCTATTTAGTTCTTTGGCCCATTTTTTGATTGGGTCGTTTATTTTTCTGGAGTTGAGCTGTAGGAGTTGCTTGTATATTTTTGAGATTAGCTGTTTGTCGGTTGCTTCATTTGCTATTATTTTCTCCCATTCTGAAGGCTGTCTGTTCACCTTGCTAATAGTTTCCTTTGTTCTTCAGAAGCTTTTAAGGTTAATTAGGTCCCATTTGTTTATTTTTGCTTTTATTTCCAATATTCTGGGAGGTGGGTCATAGAGGATCCTGCTGTGATGTATGTCGGAGAGTGTTTTGCCTATGTTCTCCTCTAGAAGTTTTATAGTTTCTGGTCTTACGTTTAGATCTTTAATCCATTTTGAGTTTATTTTTGTGTATGGTGTTAGAAAGTGGTCCAGTTTCATTCTTTTACAAGTGGTTGACCAGATTTCCCAGCACCACTTGTTAAAGAGATTGTCTTTAATCCATTGTATATTCTTGCCTCCTTTGTCAAAGATAAGGTGTCCATATGTGCGTGGATTTATCTCTGGGCTTTCTATTTTATTCCATTGATCAATATTTCTGTCTTTGTGCCAGTACCATACTGTCTTGATAACTGTGGCTTTGTAGTAGAGCCTGAAGTCAGGTAGGTTGATTCCTCCAGTTCCATTTTTCTTTCTCAAGATCGCTTTGGCTATTCGAGGTTTTTTTGTATTTCCATACAAATTGTGAAATTATTTGTTCTAGCTCTGTGAAGAATACTGTTGGTAGCTTGATAGGGATTGCGTTGAATCTATAAATTGCTTTGGGTAGTATACTCATTTTCATTATATTGATTCTTCCAATCCATGAACATGGTATATTTCTCCATCTATTAGTCTCCTCTTTGATTTCTTTCACCAGTGTTTTATAGTTTTCTATATATAGGTCTTTAGTTTCTTTAGGTAGATATATTCCTAAGTATTTTATTCTTTCCGTTGCAATGGTGAATGGAATTGTTTCCTTAACTTCTCTTTCTGTTTTCTCATTATTAGTGTATAGGAATGCAAGGGATTTCTGTGTGTTGATTTTATATCCTGCAACTTTACTGTAATCATTGATTAGTTCTAGTAATTTTCTGGTGGAATCTTTAGGGTTTTCTATGTAGAGGATCATGTCATGTGCAAATAGTGAGAGTTTTACTTCTTTTCCAATTTGGATTCCTTTTATTTCTTTTTCTGCTCTGATTGCTGTGACCAAAACTTCCAAAACTATGTTGAATAGTAATGGTGAAAGTGGGCACCCTTGTCTGGTTCCTGACTTTAGAGGAAATGCTTTCAATTTTCACCATTGAGGATAATGTTTGCTGTGGGTTTGTCATATATAGCTTTTATTATGTTGAGGTATGTTCCTTCTATTCCTGCTTTCTGGAGAGTTTTTATCATAAATGGATGTTGAATTTTGTCAAAGGCTTTCTCTGCATCTATTGACATAATCATATGGTTTTTATTTTCCAATTTGTTAATGTGGTGTATTACATTGATTGATTTGCGGATATTGAAGAATTACCCAAAACCTGTGGGACACGGTAAAAGCAGTCCTAAGGGGAAAGTTCATAGCAATACAGGCACACCTCAAGAAACAAGAAAAAAGTCAAATAAATAACCTAACTCTACACCTAAAGCAACTAGAAAAGGAAGAAATGAAGAACCCCAGGGTTAGTAGAAGGAAAGAAATCTTAAAAATTAGAGCAGAAATAAATGCAAAAGAAACAAAAGAGACCATAGCAAAAATCAACAAAACCAAAAGCTGTTTCTTTGAAAGGATAACTAAAATTGACAAACCATTAGCCATATTCATCAAGAAACAAAGGGAGAAAAATCAAATCAACAAAATTAGAAACGAAAATGGAGAGATCACAACAGACAACACAGAAATATAAAGGATCATAAGAGACTACTATCAACAATTATATGCCAATAAAATGGACAACGTGGAAGAAATGGACAAATTCTTAGAAAAGTACAACTTTCCAAAACTGGACCAGGAAGAAATAGAAAATCTTAACAGACCCATCACAAGCATGGAAATTGAAACTGTAATCAAAAATCTTCCAGCAAACAAAAGCCCAGGTCCAGACGGCTTCACAGCTGAATTCTACCAAAAATTTAGAGAAGAGCTAACACCTATCCTGCTCAAACTCTTCCAGAAAATTGCAGAAGAAGGTAAACTTCCAAACTCATTCTATGAGGCCACCATCACCCTAATACCAAAGCCTGACAAAGATGCCACAAAAAAAGAAAACTACAGGCCAATATCACTGATGAACATAGATGCAAAAATCCTTAACAAAATTCTAGCAATCAGAATCCAACAACACATTAAAAAGATCATACACTATGATCAAGTGGGCTTTATCCCAGGGATGCAAGGATTCTTCAATATCCGCAAATCTGCTATTCCTAATCAGCATGACCACCCTACTGGGACTACAGTTAGTCCCAGGATAATTTGTACCTGTCCAGGGACACTCATATGTGAACTTAACTCTTGGGTTTGTGGAACCATACTTTTGTTGATGATTAATGGACTTCCTTAGTGGGTGTCTCCCTTGCACAGAGGGAATTTTAGACCTCTCTACTAATTCTTGAGACAACAATAAGAAATGTTTCTTTCTTTGATAGGTCAAAACCTGCTGATTCTTTCTTGGTGTAATCTGAACTCTAACAAAATTGATTTAAGGACATGCGGTGACATCAATCCTCCTTTTTGGTCATCGGTATTTTCTTGAGTTAAAGGTGATTGGTGGAAAAACCTTTATGTGATTATTTTTTAATCATTGTATTATTAATTTTTAGGTCTTGTATTCTCCAATGTGTAACTCAGTGTGTAACCTCTAGACTGACAGCCTTGCTACAGCTACATAGTCCTTATGTACAATACTTATCCATGACTGATGCACATCATTAGTTAAAGATAAGATGAGCATCAAGGTGGGGTGGGGATGTTGGGGCCTCTGGGAGGAGGACAAGAGGGATTCTATCTTGAAGACTGTCAACCATCCTAAGGCAGGATGTGAGCTGGGCCGGAATCCAGTTAACCATCACTAAGGAAAAACCAGGAAACCCTCTCCTCACAAATGGCAAACAAAGATTGGATGCAAAGGCCAGGTTGTCTCAGATTAACAATAGTGCAGGCACTTGCATGTTGTATTTATTAATTCTGCCACACCTAATTACTAACATGTAACCAGTGATTTAGAAGAGGCTATAAAACCAAGTCCTCAGAAATCACTGGACTCTTTGTTGGCAACCTATCCCCCTTGGACCCATTAGTGTAATAAACTGTATTTCATTGTTTTGAGTGTCCTCTAAGGAGTATTTTGTGACTCTAGATTCTAAAACAAAGGTAAATTGGAAGTGGTCAAACAGGGAATGGCAAGGGTGAACACTGACATTTTATGAATCAGTGAACTATAATGGACAGGAACAGGTACATTTAATTCAGATGACCATCTTGCCTACAGTTAAAGATGGAGAGGCTCTATACAGTCAGCAAAAACAAGATGAGAATCTGACTGTGGCTTAGATCATGAACTCCTAATTTCAAAATCAGGCTTCAACTGAAGAAAGTAGGGAAAATCACTAGACCATTCAGTTCAGTTCAGTTCAGTCGCTCAGTTGTGTCTGGTTCTGCAACCCCATGAACTGCAGCATGCCAGGCTTCCCGGTCCATCAATAACTCCTGGAGTTCACCCAAACCCATGTCCATCGAGTCAGTGATATCATCCAAACACCTCATCCTCTGTCGTCCCCTTCTCTACCTTCCTTCAATCTTTTCCAGCATCAGGGTCTTTTCAAATGAGTCAGGTCTTCACATCAGGTGGCCAAAGTATTGGAATTTCAGCTTCAACATCAGTCTTATCAATGAAGAACTGATCTCTTTCAGAATGGACTAGATGGATCTCCTTGCAGTCCAAGAGACTCTCAGGAGTCTTTTCCAATACCATAGTTCAAAAGCATGAATTCTGTGTTCAGTTTTCTTTATAGTCCAGCTCTTACATCCATACATGATCACAGGAAAAACCATAGTCTTGATTAGACGACCTTTGTTGACAAAGTACTGTCTCTGCTTTTCAATATGCTATCTAGGTTGGTCATAACCTTCCTTCTAAGGAGCAAGCATCTTCTAATTTCATGGCTGCAGTCACAATCTGCAGTGATTTTGGAGCCCAGAAAAATAAAATCTGACACAGTTTCCACTATTTTCCCATATATTTGCCATGAAGTGATGAGACTTTGTCCACCTCATGTGAAGAGTTGACTCATTGGAAAAGATTCTGATACTGGGAGGGATTGGGGACAAGAGGAGAAGGGGGTGACAGAGGAAGAAATGGCTGGATGGCATCACCGACTCGATGGACGTGAGTATGAGTGAACTCCGGGAGTTGGTGATGGACAGGGAGGCCTGGCATGCTGCGATTCATAGGGTCACAAAGAGTCGGACACGACTGAGCAACTGATCTGATCTGATCTGATGGGACTGGACTCCGTGATCTTAGTTTTCTGAATGTTGAGCTTTAAGCCAACTTTTTCACTCTCCTCTTTCACTTTTATCATGAGGCTCTTTAGTTCTTCACTTTCTGCCATATTGTCACAATGCTTATTTAACTTATATACAGACCATTCAGGTGCGATTTAATAAAACCCCTTATTATATACAGTGGAAGTGGCAAATAGATTCAAGGAACTAGATCTGATAGAGTAGCTGAAGAACTATGGATGGAGGTCATAATATGGTACAGGAGGTAGTGATCAAAATCATCCCTAAGAAGAAGAAAGGCAAACTGGTTGTCTGAGAAGGTCTTACAAATAGCTGAGAAATGAAGAGATACTAAAAGCAAAGGAGAAAAGGAAAGCTATATCCATCTGAATGCGGAGTTCCAAAATTTGCAAGGAGAGGTAAAAAAACTTTCCTAAGTGATCAGTGCAAAGGAATAAAGGACAACAATAGAATGGGAAGGACTAGAGATCTCTTCAAGAAAATCAGAGATACAAAGGGAAGAGTTCATGCAAAAAACAGACACAATAAAGGACAGAAAGTACATGGACCTAACAGAAGAAGAAGATATTAAGAAAAGGTGTCAGGAATACACCAAAGAACTATACGAAAAAGACTTTCATAACCCAGGTAACCATGATGGTGTGATCACTCACCTAAAATGACATCCTGAAATGCCAACTAAAGTGGTCCTTAGGAACCATCATAATGATCAAAGCTAGTGGAGGTGATGGAATTCAAGTTGAGGTATTTAAAATCCTAAATGATAATATTATGAAAGTGTTACATTCACGGTGCCAGCAAATTTGGAAAACTCAGCAGTGGCAACAGGACTGGAGAATGTCAGTTTTCTTTCCAATCTCAAAGAAAGGCAATACCAAAGAATGTTCAAACTACAGTACAATTGCACTAATCTCACATGCTTGTAAAGTAATGCTCAAAATTCTCCAAGGTAAGTTTCCATAGTACACGAACCAAGAACTTTGAGAGATTAAACTATATTTAGAAAAGTCAGAGAAACCATAGATCAAATTGCCAGCCTCCGCTGGATAATAGAAAAAACAAGAGAATTCCAGAAAACCACCTACTTCTGCTTCATTGACTAGGCAAATACCTTTGACCATGTGGTTTGAAACAAAATGTGGGAAATTCTTAAAATAATGGGAATGCTAGGCCATCAGAAATCTGTATGCAGATCAAGAAGCAACAGTCATAACTGTACATTGAACTGGTTCCAAATTGAAAAGGGAGTATGTCAAGGCTGTATATTGCCACCCTGCTTATTTAACTTATATGCAGAGTATATAATGTAAAATGATGAACTGGATGAAATATAAACTGGAATCAAGAGTTTGCAGGGAGAAATAATAACCTCAGATATGAAGATGACACCACCCTTATGGCAGAAAGTGAAGAACTTTGCTTTCTTCTAAAGAGCCTCTAAATGAAACTAAAGAGCCTCTAAATGAAAGTTAAGGAGGAAAGTAAAAAAAGCTGGCTTAAATCTCAGTATTCAAAAAGATCATGGCATCTAGTTCCATCACCTCATTGCAAATAGAAGGGGAAACTGTGACAGACTATTTTCTTGGGCTCCAAAATCATCACAGATGGTGACTGCAGTCATGACATTAAAAGACACTTCCTTCTTGGAAACAAAGCTATGGCAAGCCTAGAGAGCATATTAAAAAGTAGAGGTATTACTTTGCCAACAAAGTTCCATCTGATCAAGCTATGGTTTTCGCAGTAGTCATTTATGAATCTGAGAGTTGGGCCATAAGGAAAGCTGAATTTTAAAGAACTGATGCTTATGAACTGTGGTGTTGAAGAAGACTCTTGAGAGTCCCTTGGACTTCTAGGAGACCAAGCCAGTCAATCCTCATGGAAATCAGTCCTGAATATCAATTGGAAGGTCTGATACTGAAGCTGATGCTCCAATACTTTGGCCACCTGATGTGACTCATTGGAAAAGCCCCTGGTGCTTGGGAAGATTAAAGGTAGGAGGAGAAGGGTATGACATAGGATGAGATGGTTGTATGGTATCACTGACTCGATGGACATGAATTTCAGCAATTCTTGGGAGTTGGTGATGGACAGTGAAGTGTCTTGTGCTGCAGTTTGTGGGGTGGCAAAGAGTCAGACACGGCTGAGTGACTGAACAGAACTGAACTGAGAAAAGAGGATGGCATTGGGGGAAAAAAAAAAGCTAACAAATAATAATGAAAATTATCAATAAAGAATATGAAACATAAAAACCATATTGCTCACTCATTGAATGTGTTAAAGTGTGTAAGATTTTGGGTAAAGGTATCAAAGAACTAAGGAAATTAGGAAAAAATAGGTCTTTACTAAATAATTAGTGATAACAAACAATGATAATACTATAACAACAAAATAAAAAATAATCCTATCTGGAATGCTGTGAAGACGTTAGTCAAGGTATTTGATGTGGTCATGAAGACTAGGACTATAAGATTCAATTAGCCAAAGTGAATAGAATTCAATAGATAAATGAACACAAAAGGCTTAGAAAAGAGATGAGGATTAGTAAGTACTAAGTGGTTACAAAAACTACAGCAACAAAATCTACCTCATTGACATGCCATAAAAATTAAAGGTTATAGAATTCAAGGGGTAAATATATTAAAGTACATAATGGCCAGCATTAGTTAAAGAAAAGTAATAACTACATTAATGTGTATAGAAATTAATGTGTAAGGATTTATTAAATATGGAATTGTCAATTTTGAAAAAAAAAAAAACTAATTAATTTGTATGAATAAAATAACACAAAACCTACCTTACTGGTATACTGTAAAGTTGAATAAAGTTTGTAGGATTTGAAGTATACAAGTAATAAAAATAAAATTATAAAGAATAATATGTTATTAAAATTGTATGTTTTATATCATGTGACTTTTATCACAATTAAAAAAACATTAAAAATAATGATAGTTACTATTATTAATTATGTTGAAGCTGAAGCTCCAATACCTTGGTCACCTGATGTGACTTGTTGGATAAGACCTTGGTGCTGGAAAAGATTTAGGGCAGGAAAAGAGGGTGTCAGAGTCTGAGATGGTTAGACAGCAATGCTGACTCAATGGACTTGAATTTGAACAAACTCTGGGACACAGTGAATGACAGGGCAGCCTGACTTGCTGGAATCCATGGAGTCACAAATAGTCACACATGATTTAGTGACTGAACAACAACAACAATAGCAATAACAATAAAACCTATCACATTCAAATCTGTGATGACTAAGTGGGATGTATAGGATTCAATTAGAAAATGCATATACAATGCTTTCAATAGAGGTCAGCTCTAGTAAACAACCATCTGGAAATAATAAGACAAAAAAAGTAAAATAACAAGAACAACAAACTCTATTTTATTAGGATGTTCTGAAGAATAAATAAGTTAAGGTATATAATAAGTAATCAAATGAGTCTAACCATATAACAAAGTATTTAAAAATAACCAGTAATAATTGCTCAGAACTAACTAGTAGTAATTATAATAATAATTATAACTAAATTCAGAACTAACCAGTAATAATTGCTACAATTATTAATAAGAAGAAATATGAATAATAAAAAGTGAAGTGAAAGTGAAGTCTTTCAGTCGTGTCTGACTCTTTGCGGCCCCATTGACAGTAGCCTATCAGGCTCCTCCGTCTATGGGATTTCCAGGCAAGAATACTAGAGTGGATTGCCTTCTCAAGGGGATCTTCTTCAGGGGATCTTCCCGACCCAGGGATCGAACCCGGGTCTCCCGCATTTACTGTCTGAGCCAACAGGGAAGCAAGACGTACCTAAAAGTAATCCATGAAGACAAAATATTTTATGATATATAGGAGTCTATGATTAACTGTATACTAGGAATTCAGAGAGCAGGGCATGACAACCCACTCCAGTGTTCTTAAAAGGAGAATATCGTGGACAGAAAGGGCTGACAGGCTGCAATCCATGGGGTTGCACAGAGTCAGAGACACCTGAAGAAACTAAGCAGCAGGTATTCAGAACAGAAGTATACTGAGTATACTTGCCTGGAGAATCCCAGACAGAAGAGACTAGCAGACTATGGTCCATAATTTTGCAGAGTTAGACATGACTGAAGCGACTTAGCATGCATGCACATAGGTACTTAGAATGGAGATTGGCAGTGGTAAAGGATTTCCTACTAACAACAATAATAAAATAACCACCACAACAAAAGCTGGCTCCATAGGATATTTTGAAGATTAAACATTATAGGTGTATGCTTTCGAAATGTGGTGTTGGAGAAGACTCTTGAGAGTCCCTTGGACTGCAAGGAGATCCAACCGGTCCATTCTGAAGGAGATCAGCCCTGGGATTTCTTTGGAAGGAATGATGCTAACGCTGAAACTCCAGTACTTTGGCCACCTCATGCGAAGAGTTGACTCATTGGAAAAGACTGATTCTGGGAGGGATTGGGGGCAAGAGGAGAAGGGGACGACAGAGGATGAGATGGCTGGATGGCATCAGTGACTCGATGGACGTGAGTCTCAGTGAACTCTGGGAGTTGGTGATGGACAGGGAGGCCTGGCGTGCTGTGATTCATGGGGTCGCAAAGAGTTGGACATGACTGAGCAACTGATCTGATCTGATCTGATCTGAAGGGTTCACACTGAAACCATAATCACAGAAAACTACAGTCAATCTAATCACACTGGGACCACAGCCTTGTCTAACTCAGTTAAACTAAGCCATGCCTTGTGGGGCCACCAAAGATGGGCGGGTCATGGTGGAGAGGTCTGACAGAATGTGGTCCACTGGAGAAGGGAATGGAAAACCACTTCAGTATTCTTGCATTGAGAACCCCATGAGAAGTATGAAAAAGAATGAAGGGATGGAGTCAAAGCAAAAACAATACCCAGTTGTGGATGTGACTGGTGATAGAAGCAAGGTCTGATGCTGTAAAAAGCATGGGAACCTGGAATGTTAGGTCCATGAAACAAGGCAAATTGGAAGTGGTCAAACAGGAGATGGCAAGAGTGAAGGTCAAAATTCTAGGAATCAGCAAACTAAAATGGACTGGAATGGGTGAATTTAACTAAGATGACCATTATATCTACTATGGCGGGCAGGAATCTTTAGAAGAAATGGACTAGCCATCATGGTCAACAAAAGAGTCTGAAATGCTCTACTTGGATGCAATCTCAAAAACGACAGAATGATCTCTGTTCATTTTCAAGCAAACCACTCAGTTTCACAGTAATCCAAGTCTATGCCCCAATCAGTAACAGTGAAGAAGATGAAGCTGAACAGTCTACAAAGACCTACAAGATCTTTGAGAACTAACACCCAAAAAAGATGTCCTTTTCATTATAGGGAACTGGAATGCAAAAGTAGGAAGTCAAGAAACACCTAGAGTAACAGGCACATTTGGCCTTGGAATACAGAATGAGGCTGGGCAAAGGCTAATAGAGTTTTGCCAAGAGAACACACTGGTTATAGTAAACACCCTCATCCAACAACACAAGAGAAGACTGTACACATGGATATCACCAGATGGTCAACACCAAAATCAAATTGATTACATTCTTTGCAGCCAAAGATGGAGAAGCTCTATACAGTCAGCAAAAACAAGACTGGGAGCTGACTGTGGCTCAGATAATGAGCTCCTTATTGCCAAATTCAGACTTACATTGAAGAAAGTAGGGAAAACCATTACACCATTCAGGTATGACCTAAATAAAATCTCTTATGATTATACAGTGGAAGTGAGAAATAGATTTAAAGGACTAGATCTGATAGAGTCCTGATAAAGCCTGATGAACTATGGATGGAAGTTCATGACATTGTACAGGAGACAGGGATCAAGACCATCCCCATGGAAAGGAAATGCAAAAAAGCAAAATGGCTGTCTGGGAAGGCCCTACAAATAGTCGTGAAAAGAAGAAAGCAAAAAGCAAAAGAGAAAAGGAAAGATATAAACATCTGAATCCAGAGTTCCAAAGAATAGCAAGAGATAAGAAAACCTTCCTCAGTGATCAATGCAAAAAAAAAAAAAAATAGATGAAAACAACAGAAAGGGGAAGACTAAAGATCCTTTCAAGAAAATTAGAGATTCCAAGGGAACATTTCATGCAAAGATGGGCTTGATAAAGAACAGAAATGGTATGGACCTAACAGAAGCAGAAGATGTTAAGAAAATGGGGCAAGAATACACAGAAGAACTGTACAAAAAAGATCTTCATGACCAAGATAATCACAATGGTATGATCATTCACTTAGAGCCAGACATCCTGGAATGTGAAGTCAAGTGGGCCTTAGGAAGCATCACTATGAACAAAGCTAGTGGAGGTGACAGAATTCCAGTTGAGCTATTTCAAGTCCTAAAAGATAATGCTATGAAAGTGCTTCACTCAATATGCCAGCAAATTTGTAAAACTCAGCAGTGTCCACAGGGCTGGAAAAGGTCAGTTTTCATTCCAACCCCAGAGAAAGGCAATGCTAAAGAATGCTCAAACTACCGCACAATTGCACCCATCTCACAGGCTAGTAAAGTAATGCTCAAAATTCTCCAAGCCAGGCTTCAGCAATACATGAACTGTGAAATTCCAGATGTTCAAGGTGATTTTAGAAAAAGCAGAGGAACCAGAGATCAAATTGCCAACATCCGCTGGATCATGATAAAAAGAAGAGTTCCAGAAAAAAAAAAAAAATTTATGCTTTATTGACTATGCCAAAGACTTTGACTGTGTTGATCACAATAAACTGTGGAAAATTCTGAAAGAGATGGGAATACCAGACCACCTGACCTGACTCTTGAGAAACCTATATGCAGGTCAGGAAGCAACAGTTAGAACTGTACATGAAAACACGGACTGACTCCAAATAGGAAAAGGAGTATGTCAAGGCTGTATATTTTCACCCTGCTTATTTAACTTCTATGCAGAGAACATCATGAGAAACACTGGGCTGGAAGAAGCACAAGCTGGAATCATGATTTCCGAGAGAAATACCAATAACCTCAGATATGCAGATGACACCAGCCTCATGGCAGAAAATGAAGAGAAACTGAAAAGCCTCTTGATGAAAGTCAAAGAGGAGAGTGAAAAAGTTGGCTTAAAGCTCAACATTCAGAAAATGAAGATCATGGCATCCGGTCCCATCACTTCATGGGAAATAGATGGGGAAACAGTGGAAACAGTGTCAGACTTTATTTTTGGGGGGCTCCCAAATCACTGAAGATGGTGACTGCAGCCATGAAATTAAAAGACGCTTGCTCCTTGGAAGGAAAGTTATGACCAACTTAGATAGCATATAGAAAAGCAGAGACATTACTTTGCCAACAAAAGTCCTTCTAGTCAAGACTATGGTGTTTCCAGTGGTCATATTTGGATGTGAGAGTTGGACTGTGAAGAAAGCTGAATGCTGAAAAATTGATGCTTTTGAACTGTGGTGTTATAGAAGACTCCTGAGAGTCCCTTGGACTGCAAGGAGATCCAACCAGTTCATTCTGAAGGAGATCAGCCCTGGGATTTCTTTGGAAGGAATGATGTTAAAGCTGAAACTCCAGTACTTTGGCCGCCTCATGCGAAGAGTTGACTTGTTGGAAAAGACTCTGATGCTGGGGGGGATTGGAGGCAGGAGGAGAAGGGGACGACAGAGGATGAGATGGCTGGATGGCATCACTGACTCGATGGCTGTGAGTCTGAGTGAACTCCAGGGGTTGGTTATGGACAGGGAGGCCTGGCGTACTGCGATTCATGGGGTCGTAAAGAATTGGACACGACTGAGTGACTCAACTGAACTCAATTGAAGGGTTCAATGAATAAGTTAATGCAACATACACATAAGCAGTCCACCTTAGAAAGAAAACTAATTAGATAATAATGGTTGTAACTAACAGCATTAAAAAACAAACCTAACTTACACCAATATTATGAAGACTAAATACATTAAAATACTTAAATTCAATGGGTAAAATTATATAAAGTACTTGGAACAGAGATTGGTACCATTAAATATAATTAGTAATAACAAAAATAATATTAATAAATAAAATCAAAAAGTCTTCCTCATTGGGATGCTATGAAGTTAAGGGATATGATTCAATGATTAAATATTAATAACATACAAGCGTAAAAGTCAAAGCTCAAGTTTATAACTGGGATCATTTTAATGAAATTAATATTATAAAAGTACAAATATAGTGAAGCAAAAATGCTGCACTGGGAGGTTCTGGCGACTGAATAAATTCAGGCATATAAGAATCAGAAAGTGTATATTAAGTACTCAACATTCAAACAACTATGATCATGGCAACTGGTCCCATCATCTTAATGCAAATGACAGAGGGAAAAACAAGAGGCAGTGACAGATTTCCTTTTTTGGGCTCCAAAGTCACTTCAGACGGTGACGGCAGACATAAAATTAAAAGATGTTTGCTCTTGGAAGGAAAATTATGTCAAACTTTTGTTTAGTTATTTAGTTGGAAAGTCATGTCCTACTATTTGTGACCCACGGACTGCAGTATTCCAGGTTTCCCTGTACTTTACTAAATCCCTGAAATCAAACTTATGTCAGTTGAATCCATGGTTACATCCGATCGGTGGCTCAGATGATAAAGCATCTGTCTACAATGCTGGAGACCCGGGTTCGAGCCCTGGGTCGGGAAGATCCTCTGGAGAACGAAATGGCAATCCACTCCAGTACTTCCATGGACAGAGGAGCCTTGTAGGCTAAAGACTTACGGGGTCGCAAAGAGTCGGACACGAATGAACAACTTCACTTTCAGTTGAATCCATGGTGACATCCAAACATCTTATCTTCTTTTCTTTCCCTCAAATTTCCCCAGCATCAGGGTCTTTTCCAGTGAGTTGCTTTGCCTCAGTTGGCCAAAATATGTGAGGTTCAGCTTCAACATCAGTCCTTCCAGTGAATATTCAGGGTTGATTTCCTTTATGATTGACTGGATTAATTTCCTTGCTGTCCAAGAGACTTTCAAGAGTCTTCTCCAGCAACACAGCTCAAAAGCATCAATTCTTTAGTGCTCAGTCTTCTTTGTGGTCCAACTCTCACAACCACACATGACTACTGGAAAAAGCACAGCTTTGACTATACAGAATTTTGTCAGCACAGTGATGTCTCTGCATTTGAATAGGCTGTCTACGTTTGTTATAATTTTCCTTCAAAGGATCAAATGTCTTTAAATTTCATGATAACAGTCACCATTTTCTGATATTGAACTGAATGAGTGCTTGTAAATTTTGAAGATTCTTTATTTTTTTTTTTTTTTTTTGTCAGTAGCTTCATTGGCTAATATTTTCTCCCATTCTGAAGTCTGTCTTTTCATATTACTTATACTTTTCTTTATTGTACGAAAACTTTTAAGTTTAATTAGGTCCCATTTCTCTATTTTGTTTTATTTTCATTACTCTTGGATGTGTGTTGTAGAGGATCTTTCTGTGATTTATGATTTATAAATGTAGAAGGCAATGGTACCCTACTCCAGTACTCTTGTCTGGAAAATCCCATGGACAGAGGAGCCTGGTAGGCTGCAGTCCATGGGGTCGCTAAGAGTCGGACATGACTGAACGACTTCACTTGCACTTTTCACTTTCATGCATTGGAGAAGGAAATGGCAACCCTCTCCAGTGTTCTTGCTTGGAAAATCCAAGGGATGGGATAGCCTAGAGGGCTACCATCCATGGAGTTGCACAGAATTGGACACGACTGAAATGACTGAGCAGCAGCAGTGATTTATAAAGGCAAAAAGTGTTTTTCCCCTGGTTTCCTCTAATAATTTTATAGTCTCTGGTCTTACATTTAGTTCGTTAATCCATTTTGAGTTTATTTTTGTATATGGTGTTAAAAAATGTTCCAGTTTCATTGTTTTACAGATGGTTAACAGTTTGCAGTTTTCCCAGTGCCACTTGATAAAAAGATCGTATTTTCTCCATTGTATATTTTTATCTCCTTTATCAAAGATAATATGCCATAGGTGCATGGGTTTAACTCTGGGTTTTAATTTTGTTCCATTGATCTATATTTCTGTCTTTGTGCCGGTAGCATACTGTCTTGATAAGTGTAGTTTTGTAGTGTAGTCTGAAGTCAGGCAGGTTGGCTCCTCCAGTTCCATTCTTCTTTCACAGGATTGTTTTGGCTATTTGAAGTTTTTTTGTATTTCTATGCAAATGGTGAAAATATTTATTCTAGTTCTGTGAAAAATACCATTGGTAGCCTGATAGGGATTGCATTGAATCTATGGATTGCTCTGGGTAGTACAATCATTTTCAGTCTATTAACTCTTCCAATCCATGAACATGATCTATTTCTTCATTTATTTGTGTCATCTTTGATTTCTTTCAGTTCAGTACAGTTCAGTTGCTTATGTCTGACTCTTTGTGACCCTATGAATCACAGCACGCCAGGCCACCCTGTCCATCACCAACACCCCGAGTTGACTCAGACTCACGTCCATCGAGTCAGCGATGCCATCCAGCTATCTCATCCTCTGTCGTCCCCTTCTCCTCCTGCCCCCAATTCCTCCCAGCATCAGAGTCTTTTCCAATGAGTCAACTCTTTGCGTGAGGTGGCCAAAGTACTGGAGTTTCAGTATCAGCATCATTCCTTCCAAAGAAATCCCAGGGCTGATCTCCTTCAGAATGGACTGGTTGGATCTCCTTGCAGTCCAAAGGACTCTCAAGAGTCTTCTCTAACACCACAGTTCAAAAGCATCAATTCTTCGGCACTCAGCTTTCTTCACAGTCCAACTCTCACATCCATACATGACCACAGGAAAAACCATAGCCTTGATTAGCCGGACCTTTGTTGGCAAAGTGATGTCTCTGCTTTTGAACACGCTATCTAGGTTGACATTAAGATTTCTTTCATCAGTGTTTTATTGCTTTCTATATATAATTCTTTGTTTTCTTTAGGTAAATTTATTCCTAAGTATATTATTCTTTTCTTTACAATGGTGAATGAGATTGTGTCCTTAATTTCTTTTTCTATTTTCTCATTATTAGGGTATAGGATTGCAAGGGATCTCTGAACCCCCCTCCCGTGTCCCTCCCTGTACCACCCCTCTGGTTAATCCTAGTGCACCAGCCCCGATCATCCTGTATCATGCATTGAATCTGGACTGTCGATTCATTTCACATATGATATTATACATGTTTCAGTGTCATTCTCCCAAATCATCCCACCCTTGCCCTCTCCCACAGAGTTTCAGTGTCATTCTCCCAAATCATCCCACCCTTGCCCTCTCCCACAGAATCCAAAAGACTGTTCTATACATCTGTGTATCTTTGCTGTCTCACATACAGTGTTAAAATTCATTGACTGATCCTTCAACTTTCTTGCTTGTGACAAGTCTGCTAAGATTTTCTGTTTCTTCCCAGTTCAGTTTTTAAAGGTTGTACTTTTCTAAGAATTTGTCCATTTCTTCTAAGTTGTCCATTTTATTGACATATAATTGCTCACAGTAGTCCCTTTTGATCTTTTGTACATCTGTGTTGTCTGTTGTTATTTCTCCATTTGTATTTATAATATCATTGATTTCATTCTCCTTCCTTTTCTTCATGGTGACTCTGGTCTATTTTATTTATCTTCTTGAAGAACCAGCTTTTAGTTTTTTTGAGTTTTGCTCTTTATTATTTCTTTTTCACTTATTTCTACTTTGATTTTTATGACTTCCTTCCTTCTACTAACTTTGGGGTTCTTCGTTTCCTCTTTTTTCTATTTGATTTAGATGCAGTGTTAGGTTGTTTGATGTTTTGCTTGTTTCTAAATGTAGGCTGTATTGATTTGAACCTCAAGCTTACAACTACTTTTACTGAATCCCATAGGTTTGAGGTTTTCATGTTCATTTGTTTCTATGTATACTTTGACTTCCCTTTTTAAAATTTTTTCCATAACCTGTTGGTTTTTCAGAAGCATGTTGTGTAGACTGCTAATGTTTGTATTTTTAATTCCTCCCCACCCCTCATACCTGACACATAGTCTTACTGCATTGTGATCAGAGAAACTTGAAATGATTTCATTATTTTTTTCAAATTAATGAGACTAGATTTAAGACCTAGGATTTAAACTATCCTGGAAAATGTTCTAAGTGCACTTGAGAAAAAGGTGGATTCTGTTGATCTGGGGTGAAATACCTTAGAGTTATCAATTTGGTCTAACCAGTCTATTGTGTCATTTAAAGCCTACGTTTAATTGCTAATTTTCTGTTTGGTTGATCTATCCATAGGTGTGTGGGATATTAAGTTCCCCACTATTATTGTGTAGTCTTAAGTTTTCCTGTCATTCTTGTTAGCATTTACCTTACGTATTGAGGTGCTCCTATGTTGGTTGCATAAGTATTTATAATTATTGTGTCTTCTTCTGGGATTGATCCTTTGGTCATTATGCAGTGTCCTTCTTTGTCTCTTATCATTGTCTTTATTCCAAAATCTAATTTGTCTTATATAAGTATTGCCACTTCTGCTTCTTTTGGTCTCCATTTGCATGAATAACTTTTTCGAGCCCTTCATTTTCATTCTGTATGTGTAATTATTGATAAGTATGATTCTGTTATCACTTACTTAATTGTTTTTGATTCAATTTCAAAAATGTTTTCTCTGTTTTCTGTCTGGAGAAGATCCTGTCACATTTGCTGAAGAACTGGTTTGGTGGTTCTGAATTCTCTCAGGTTTTGCTTGTCTATAAAGTTTTTCATTTCTCTTCCATGTCTTAATGAGGACCTTGCTGGTTAGTGTAATTTTGGCTGTAGGTTTTTCTCTTTCATCCACTTTAAGTATATCCTGCTATTTCCTTCTGGCCTGAAGGGTTTCTATTGAAAGATGAGCTGTTACCCATATGGAGATACACTTGTGTGTTATTTATTGATTTTCCCTTGCTGTTTTCAGTATTTTCTCTTTGTGTTAGATCTCTGTTAGTTAGAAGAACATGTGTTTTGGTGTATTTTGCTTTAGGTTTTTCCTGTTTGGATCTCTCTTGGTTTCTTGGATTTGTGTGGCTATTTCTTCACCATTATTAAGGAAGTTTTGACTATTATAACCTCAAGTATTTTCTCATGTCCTTCCTTTTCATGTTCTTCTATGGCATCTATAAGTCGAATGTTGAGGCATTTAACATTGTCCCTACACGTCTCTGAGGTTGTTCTCATTTCTTTTAATTATTTTTCTTTTTTTTTCTTTTTTCCTCTCTGCTTCATTTATTTCCACCATTCTCTCTTCCACCCCACTTATCCTCACTTCTGCCTCAGTTAGTCTACTTTTGATTCCCTTTAGAGTCCTTTTAATCTCAGTTATTGCATGTTCCATTATTGATTGACTCTTTTTTCTTCTGGTTCCTTGTTAAACATTTCTTCCATATTCTCAGTCCTTGTCTGTATTCTATTTATCTTTAGCTCCATTTTGTTTTCAAGATTTTGGATCACCTTTAATATCATTATTCTGAATTCTCTCAGGTATACTCCCTATCTGTTCCTCTTTGGTTTGGTTTGATGGGTTTTTATCATATTCCTTAATCTACTGACTATTTATCTGCCTTTTTAACTTGTTTAGATTTCTGTGTTTGCAGTGCCTTCTCTGCAGGCTGAAAGTTTGTAGTTCCTCTTAATTGTGGAGTCTGCTCCCTATGGGTGGGGTGGGCATAATGGCTTGTCAAGGTTACCTGATTGGGGGAGCTTGTGTCTTTTTTTCTGGTGGGTTGTACTCAATCTCTTCTCTCTGAAGTGCAATAAAGTGTCCAGTAGTGACTTTGTGGTTCCTATGCATTTGACATGGCTTTGGGAGTCCACTTTGTAATGTTCAGGTTTGTGTTCCTGTTTAGCTGGATAATTAGCCAGGTGTGTCTTGCACTGGATCTTGTTGGCTTTTGAGTGGAGCTTTATTTCAATGTAGGTGCTGAAACTTTTGGGTGAGCTCTTCTCTATTAAAGTTCCTAAAGTCAGGAGTTCTCTGATGTTCTGAAGTTTTGGAGTCAAGCCTTCTGCCTCTGGCTTTTGGTCCTTCTCTTACAGTGGCCTCAAGACTTCTCCATCCATTCAGCATAGAATGTAAAACCCCTAGATTATTGGTGAAATAATTCTCCAGCCAGGAGTACCCAAAGAGTTTAATAGATTTATATAGAGAAGAGAGAGAAGAGGCAGGAAGGAGATAGAGGTGACCTGGAGAAGAAAAGGCAGAGAGAAATCAAGCTGGCAATCAAATCCCTAAGTGAAAAATGGAGAGAGAAGATTAGATTCTTAAAGGTACAAAGTTGATACAAATATAAAAAAGCAAAGATTAATAAACCTAGAAGAGATGTTAACCACCAAAAATACAATATAAAATCTACAAAACATATTTAATTGCAAAGAGGAAAAAATGTATTTTTTTAAAGTAGGATTTTTTTTTAAAGGTAACAATAAGCTGTAAAATTAAAGCTAAAGAAGTAATAGAGAACTTCTTTAAAAAATAAGAAATAATAATAGTAAAAGTATATTTAGGAATTTCTCTGGAGCTGTTGTGGACAGTGTGGGGTCAGTTCAGTTTCAGATAGTCTCTTGATCTGGCTTGTACTTTTTTTTTCAATGTCTGTTGGTGTCCCTCAAATGCACAGTCTTAAGTATAAAGTGCAGGGTTTTAATCTGTTGCACCTGTCACTTCCAGAGTGGTTTCCCCTTCTTTGTTTATTTTGGCTTCCTCTGGTTGCAAGTCTCTTTAGTGTCTAATTTCCATTCTGACACAAGGGGGCAAAGATGGATGCTTATTTAGGCTTACTTGTTCAGTTGTGCTGTGTGTGGGGAGGGAGGGACACTGTAAACAAATACTGCTCACACGTATGGGGAGTGCTTGCAGTGGATGGACCACACTGGATTTGCCACAGCCCAAAGTGGTGTGTGCTTCCCAAGACTAAGCTGCTCATGTTCTCAGGTGCTCTGCAAGGACACAGATTTCATTGGGCTGTCCATTTTGTGCCTTTCCCTGTTTTAAGCAGCTCAGATGACTGGGTCCTTGGTGAGTACACTGCCCCATGTGGCCCAAGATCTTAATCACCTCCCTGGTCCAAGCCCCTTCGTTTTCTGGGTTCACCAAGAGAGCACAGTCCCAAGGGTACCACATGTTTCCTCTGGGGAGCTGATCTCAGGCTGTGACACTCCTGGCAGATGTCAACCTTCCATCATCCTAGGAAAATGTGGTTAGCAACTGGAGCCTACTGTCAGTTTGGTGGAAAATGCAGTCTCTGGATCTGAGATTTCAGCAGCCCCTTCCTTGTCTTCTGGCTTTGGGTGTTGCATGCCTGCTTCTCTGTCTCTCGGGAGGGAGGGCCCTATATGACAGCTGACTTGTTCTCCTTTGGTATTTTTTCAATATTTTTTTCTGTGAGGGAACCATGGGTCACTGTTCAGTGTTAGCATCTTTGTCAGGAAAGTTGTTTGTTTGTTTTCTGGAAATATCAAGATTTGGGTTACTATCTCACATAAGCTCCCTCAGATTGTCCTCAGGGCATTCAGGCCCGGACCTTTACCCTGAGGACTGATGATGTAGCACACACCTCCCTTCCCAGCCTCTACTCATTGGTGGCAGATGGGAACATTTAGGCCACTTCTCCACCTCTTCTTGTAACTGTGGTTAGGTGCATATTCTGTGGTTTTTGTTTTTTGTTTATTTCCTCCTGGTTATGTCTCCCTCTCAGATTCCAAATCTTCCTACAGACACACCTGTGTGAAAGGATTTCCTACCATGTGGAAACTTTCCCTTCTTCACGATCCCTCCTCAGGATGTTCTCTGTCGCTAAATCTTTTGTCACCTTGTTTGTCTTTTTTATTTTATCGTGCCTCTTTTTGACAGATTGAGCTGCCTCTCTTTGTTTAATGTGCCATCATTCAGAAGTTTTTTTGTGGAAGTTTCTCAGCAGCCAAACTAAAGTTGGATGAATTTATGGGGAGAAAGTGGTCTCTCTATCCTTTTCCTCCCAGATGGTGCTTTTGAAGTATAATTTGTAGGACTAATTTCTTCCGTTCTTCATAATTTCTCATAGATTTTCTTTCACATTTATTTTCTCATATTTCAATGCTTTCTTTCATGTCTTCATGGAAAGCTCTAGAGCAATGTTTTCAAAATTTTCTTAGTTGAATATACACAGGAAAAAATGACTCTCATTTGTCTTTTTCTCTCTTTTCCTATTTTTCAAGTGACTTTTTTTTTTTTTTTAAATTCTTGTTCAGTCGCTGTCATGTCTCACTCTTTGTAACCCCATTAACTGAAGCACAACAGTCTTGGCTGTCCTCTGTCTGCTGGAGTATGCTCAAATTCATGTCCATTGAATCATTGATGCTATCTAACTATCTCATACTGTGCTCCCCCCTTCTCCTATTATGCTTAATCTTTTACAGCATCAGAGTCTTTTCCAATGAGTTGGTTCTTTGCATCAGGTAGTCAAATTATTGGAATAGCATCTTCAGCAACACCCCTTCTAATGAATATTTAAGGTTCATTCCCTCCCATTTTTTTTTTATCATAAATGGGTGCTGAATTTTGCTGAAAGCATTCCCTGCATTTATTGAGTTCGTCATACGGTTTTATCTTTCAATTGATTAACATGGTATACCACATTCATCAATTTGCATATTTTGAAAAGTCCTTACATCCCTGGGGTAAACTCAACTTGATCATACTGTATGATCTTTTTATGTGGTTTTCAATTGTGTTTGCTAGAATTGTGTTTGCTAGGCATGACTTGTGCCTGTATTCTAGTTGGTGGAGGCAAGTTTTATTTTTTCATCTGATTTGCAGGGCTGTGCAATGTGGTATATTTTGGAGGATATGAGGGACTCCTATCTGCTAATTATTGTTTTGTGTGTTTATCTTGCTTGCTGTTTGGGTAAAATGTCCTGGATTGAATGGTTTCAACAGTTGGGTGATACCAGTCTTTGTGTGCATGTGTTTAAGTTCTCAGTAATTAATACTCCATGGAGTTTGGAGCTCTCTGGCAGTCTGGGATCTTGGATTCAGTGTTCCCACCTCAGTGGTTCAGATGCAACCTTTGGCCAGGGGACAAAGATTCCAGAAGTCATTTGTTATGGGACTAAAGGGGGTTAAATTAAACATACCAAGACAAAAGCAAAACATGAAATGAAGTAAAGTATGAATCCAGATAGGTGGTGAATACACAGACAGATTATTACAAAATAATGAGACATGCTTACACACAGAGAGATATAACCAAAATATTCTAAGCAAAAGAGAGTAAAGGAGATTGACTTGGTAAGGAAAGGAAATACAAAGTGATATTGACCAACTGAAAGCAGAGTTAACTCTCAATTTGGAAAACTGAGTCTGAGCAGAGTGCCAGGCTGGGGAATGTAGCAAAGAGACTGCATCAATTTAACTTACATGGTAAAAAAAAAAAAAAAGAGAGAGAGAGAGAGAAGAAGAGAGAGATAAGAGAAAAGGGAGAGGTGGAAGAGACAGTCAAAAAAGAAAAGAGAAAAAAATAGAAGAGCAAAGATAGATAGACATATGCAATAAAGATTTATATATATTCAAGAATAACTACAGCAGGTAAAGAATGATAAGAAAAATAGTAATAGTCAAAAAGAGCTAAAGCAAAATTTAAAAAATCACATAAAAAGGACAGAGAAAAACTCTTTACAAATTTAGCAAGGAAAAAATAAAAGAGAGAGAGAGAGGTAAGCTCTGTAGTACCACAAAAGTGGCAATGTTACGCTTGTCTATTTCTGATGTCATGTTGAAGTGGCCCTCTCAGCATAACTTCACTACCCCCAGGAAAGCACAGTCAAGTCACAAATACATTTCTCCTAATTTTGAAAAGCTTGTATTATGTACATCTGTTTCTGAGAAGAAAGTTGCTCTTGGATGGATTGTCCTGTGTAGGTTGTTAAGTTCATTTCATCTAAGAGTTAGGTATGACTGGGCAGCTGAAAGGCAAAATTAATATTGCCTCCCATCAAGCATTAGCAATGCAGTTGTCATCAACATTGTGTCCTGGGTGGAAGTAAGGGTGAAGAAAAATCGCTATTATTCAGTGCTCTGGATACTGACCCTAGATAGTTTAAGATGCATATCTAAGGAATAATAATTTCAATGATTTCAGATTATTGTATTTTTCCTACATAGAAAAACACTAAAATCATTAGAGATCTTTTAATTTTTTTTCATGTATGTATGATTAGAAGTAAACTTTTGATGTTGAACCATGTTTTACTATTTTGTTTTGTTTTCTCAAAAACTCCTGGATAGTCAGATTTATTTGTTATGTCTTCAAACTGATTCCTAAGGGCTATCAGAGAGTGTGTCCACTAGGGTATAATTCTCAGTAAATTCCTCAAATAAAACCTAACTTTCAACATTTAGATCATTGTTTATATATATATATATATATATATATAAACAATGATCTAAATTTTTTCAGTTAAACTAGTATCAAGTGAATGGAATCCCCCAAAACAATATAGTCTTTAAGAAAATGAACCCTTACTGAAAGTATAGTAGCTTGTAGGGAAATTAGTGAAATGGTTCCAGTCAAGCTCTCTTGCTCCACACTCTCATGTATTCTTCTTCCACATTTTGTAAACAATGATTTTCCACTGTTATGAGCAGCTGAGATCACAAACCATTGCACAAGTTCATCACAAAGTATTCTCTTAGTAACAGGATATTTTGTGTGGTGTGTTTATATGAGCTTCACCTGAAAAAGTGTTGAGGCTGTATGACAGGTTCATCCAATGGGTCAATCATGAGAGTAGAGGATACAATGCATCCGCTGCTATGGCTGCTTCATCAGCCAGGAGAGAATAACACTATCTGGAACTGCTATAGCTCCTCACATCTTCCAGCCTATTGCTCTTGCCTACCCCGGGTTCAGTGAATAGTGTGAATAGCAAGACAACTGGCATCACAAACAGGATCAGCAACACATATATGTTCTTCATTTTGTTTTGTGTTAATATTATTGGCATGCAAAAATCATTGAAACAGGAGATTGTGAGAATTCCCATCACAAGGAGAGTTATTCTTCATTTTTATTATCTATATGAGATAATGACTGCTAACTTTCACAATGCTTATAAATCAAAACATCATGTTGTATACCTGAAACATGAATCCAGTGACATATATCAATTGATCCTGAGTAAAACTATAGAAAAAACCAAACAAACAATTATTTTATTCTCTATGTTAAATTTGTTCATTGATTCCAGGAAGGTAACTGAAGGTCAGTTAGCCTTGTCAGTTGTCTTATAGAAGAGGAAAAGCAGATCATCTGGGAGTTCTTGGGTCTAGAGAGATTGTCATTAAATTTTTCCTTCAAAAAATTTCAGGGCAAGTGGTATTTTCAATATCTGGATATTAACAGTATTTCCAGAAATATTGAGACAAATAGGGTAGAACCAGAGCTTGATGAGGAGACTGAATTATTTTCATTTTTTGGCTGTTAAAAGAGAGAGAGAGAGAAGATTGCAAGGAAAGTCTATTGTTTTAATTCTGTTTTCTGCTTCTCTCTCTTTTTTCCTCTTCTCTCTCTGCCCCCCACTTTTCCCCCTTCCTTATAAATGATTTTCAAATAATTAGGTAACAACTTCTGTGATAACATTGAGTAAGTTTTTTGCATACCTAAATTATACTGTCTTCAATTTGTCTCGTATAGCAGGGAGTGGATTTTTGACAATAATGGAACAAAGAAAGATTTCTATATCTTGGGCTTTTGGGTTTAAAGAAGTGTGCCTTTGGAAAATCTGTATAAAGTGTTCCAAGATGGCATGGGAATGCTTGCCTTCTCTCCCAGTGGACACGTCGATTTTAGACCAGTTGGCCTTAAGGGATCAAGTCTCTATTATTGCTTCTATTAGGTTTTGAATGCCAACCTCAAGCTGAGATTTTTCCTTATCATTTGCACAAGGTTCCAGGACGATGTGTAGCCATCTATTTCTCTTGAAAACTGAGTTTGTTTGTTTTTTCCCCCAGGAAAACATCGTCTTAGAGTATAACTGTGGTGCATTCTTTGGTGGTAAGGACACCCTTTACAAGGCAGTCAGGATCTCTGGGGGTGGGGTTATTTAATAACCACTAATTTTTCTAGTTGCCAATCTGATCACGTGAACCACAGCTTGTCTAACTCAATGAAACTAAGCCATGATGTGTGGGGCCACCGAAGGTGGATGGGTCATGATGGAGAGGCCAGACAGAATGTGGTCCACTGGAGAACGGGATAGCAGATCACTTCAGTATTCTTGCCTTGAGAACCTCATGAACAGTATGAAAAGGTAAAAAGATAGTACACTGAAAGAGGAACTCCTCAGGTCAGTATGTGCCCAATATGCTACTAGAGATTAGTGGAGAAATAACTCCAGAAAGAATGAAGTGTTGGACCCAAAGAAAAAAACACCACCCAATTGTGAATGTGACTGGTGATAGAAGCAAGCTCTGATGCTGTAAATAGCTATATTGCATAGGAACCTGGAATGTTAGGTCCATGAATCAAGGCAAATTGGAAGTGGTGAAACAGGAGATGGCAAGAGTGAATGTTGACATTCTAGGAATCAGTGAAGTAAGATGGACTGGAATAGGAGAATTATACTCAGATCAAAAGGCCCTGATATTGGGAAAGATTGAAGGCAGGAGGAGAAGGGGATGACAGAGGATGAGATGGTTAGATGGCGTCACTGACTCACTGGACATGAGTTTGGGTAAACTTCAGGAGTTGGTGATGGAAAGGGACCCCTGCGGTTCATGGGGTCACAAACAGTCAGACATGACAGCGACTGAACTGACCTGAATCTTCCTAGTTACTCTCTGCATTTGATAGGATCTTCTAACCAAGGGAATATCGGAGGTCTGTAATTTAAAAGATCCTTGGCAGTCTATTGACATGAATTATCTAAGACACATTCACAAATGACACTGCATTGGCAGAACTGGAGCAGGCATGGTCAACTTATAGAGACCTGGGAAGTAAATGGAATAATAGGTAAGAGTACAATAAGACCTATTATGTATTCTCTAAGCTTAATGCTTAATGCTATCTTCTGGCTCTCAGTATTTGCAATAACTTGTTTGTCTTACATTGGAAGGAATACAGCTTGGAGGTCAGGCAGAAGAACTTTCTGAACTTCTTTCAAGGAAGGGAAAGTGAAAAATGCAGTTGGGTAGATGAGGGATTTTTTTTAGAGAAACAAAGAGTTTTAGAGACTAAAGAGACTTGAGAAGGTGGTGCTAGATTTGGGGGATTAGGTGTTTAAGGTAGGGGACTATAAATCCAAAAAGCCTTCTTGAACATCAAAGTATATAAGAAGGAGGGAAGTACAGAGGGACATATAAAGCTCATATAGAGAGTATGAATATTCACTTTTTTTTTTTTGAGGTCCACTTTTTGTTTTGCAGGTTCATTTTTCATTTATCTATTTTTTTAAAATGGGAGTACTTAGGACTTTTTCACTTTGTTCCTTCAATTTGATCTTCCTTTGTGTAACGAGAGTTTCTAAAAGTTAATTTAAAGGTCTTGCTTTTTTCCCTCAAAAGACCCATCTGGACATCAATGTGTAGGATCTCCAAGCATGAATCCCAAGTGTGACACAAATCAGGAATTTTTTTTTTTTTTTTCCGATGCTGAAGTTCCAATGTTTTAGTCAAATGATGTGAAGAGCTGAATCATTAGAAAAGATCCTGATGCTGGGAAAGGAAGGAGAGAGGGATGACAGATGATGAGATCATTGATTTCATCACTGATTCAATGGATATGAGTTTGACCAAGCTCTGGGAGATGATGGTAAAGGACAGGGAAGCCTGACATGCTGCAGTTTGTGGGGTCACAAAGAGGACATGATTGAGCCACTGAACAAAAGTAAGAACAACCAACTCCACGCAGCTTTCCACTTAGAGTAAATTTTTACCAAGAACCCAATATCCATCCCTGGAGTGGGTACAGATGATATAGCCTTCATGGTCCAAAATGGCCATTCCCAAAGATAGCCAAAGAAAATAAACACTGTTGTTCCAAGTGGTAAGGATGGTATTTTTGAAAACTTTTATTTCCTGTCTCCCATAAAGCTAAGATACCTCTACAGACCTGCTAATCGTGGCGTAGGGCAAGTGATACTGAGATGGAATTCTATCAGAACTCAGAAAGGCTCAGAATGAGACACTTTATTAGGAAACTTTCCTGAGAGTTAGCATACTCAGACGTTGTCACTTAACACTTTGCCTTCTGGTTGTTTAACATGACAGTTAGTTTCCAGGCACTGGTCCAACAACCTGCACCCCACAGTCTGTAAAAATCAGGGTGAGTACACTCTTCACTGGATCCAAGCCAACTTCCAGGAGACAAAATGAGATAGGAGATCCTTATCTGTATATTTTCTTTATGTTATTTTTAATGAATTAATTTACTTTAATTAGAGGCTAATTACTTTACAATATTGTGGTGGTTTTTGCCATACATAGATGTGAACCAGGGTATACATGTCTCTCTCCATCCTGAACACCCTCCTACCTCCCTCCCAACCCCTTCCCTCTGGGTTGTACCAGAGCACCAGCTTCCAGTACCATGCTTCATGCATTGAGCTTGCACAAGTTATCTATTTTACATAAGGTAATGCACATGTTGACTGGAGCCATGAAATTAAAAGACGCTTACTCCTTGGAAGGAAAGTTATGACCAACCTAGAGAGCATATTGAAAAGTGGAGACATTGCTTTGCCAACAAAGGTCCATCTAGTCAAGGCTATGGTTTTTCCTGCGGTCATGTATGGATGTGAGAGTTGGACTGTGAAGAAGGCTGAGTGCCAAAGAATTGATGCTTTTGAACTGTGGTGTTGGAGAAGACTCTTGAGAGTTCCTTGGACTGCAAGGAGATCCAACCAGTCCATTCTAAGGGATATCAGCCCTGGTATTTCTTTTTCTTTTTTTGTTATTGTTGTATTATGCTGTGCTTCCCACCCGCCACCCCGCTTTTTACTTTTTTTTTAATTTAATTTTATTTTTAAACTTTACAATATTATATTAGTTTTGCCAAATATCGAAATGAATCCACCACAGGTATACATGTGTTCCCCAACCTGAACCCTCCTCCCTCCTCCCTCCCCATACCATCCCTCTGGGTCGTCCCAGTGCACCAGCCCCAAGCATCCAGCATCATGCATTGAACCTGGACTGGCATCTCGTTTCATACATGACATTTCACATGTTTCAATGCCATTCTCCCAAATCTTCCCACCCTCTCCCTCTCCCACAGAGTCCATAAGCCTGTTCTATACATCAGTGTTTCTTTTGCTGTCTCGTACACAGGCTTATTGTTTCCATCTTTTGAAATCCCATATATATGCGTTAGTACACTGTATTGGTGTTTTTCTTTCTGGCTTACTTCACTCTGTATAATAGGCTCCAGTTTCATCCTTCTCATTAGAACTGATTCAAATTTATTCTTTTTAATGGCTGAGTAATACTCCATTGTGTATATGTGCCATAGCTTTCTTATCCATTCATCTGCTGATGGACATCTAGGTTGCTTCCATGTCCTGGCTATTAGAAACAGTGCTGAGATGAACATTGGGGTACACGTGTCTCTTTCCCTTCTGGTTTCCTCAGTGTGTATGCCCAGCAGTGGGATTGCTGGATCATAGGCAGTTCTATTTCCAGTTTTTTAAGGAATCTCCACACTGTTCTCCATAGTGACTGTATTAGTTTGCCTTCCCACCAACAGGGTAAGAGAGTTTCCTTTTCTCCACACCCTCTCCAGCATTTATTGCTTGTAGACTTTTGGATCGCTGCCATTCTGACTGGCATGAAATGGTACCTCATAGTGGTTTTGATTTTCATTTCTCTGATAATGAGTGATGTTGAACATCTTTTCATGTGTTTGTTAGCCATTTGTATGTCTTCTTTGGATAAATGTCTATTTAGTTCGTTGGCCCATTTTTTGATTGGGTCATTTATTTTTCTGGAGTTGAGCTGTAGGAGTTGCTTGTATATTTTTGAGATTAGTTGTTTGTCAGTTGCTTCATTTGCTATTATTTTCTCCCGTTCTGAAGGCTGTCTTTTCACCTTGCTAATACTTTCCTTAGTTGTGCAGAAGCTTTTAATTTTAATTAGGTCCCATTTGCTTATTTTTGCTTTTGTTTCCAATATTCTGGGAGGTGGGTCATAGAGGATCCTGCTGTGATGTATGTAGGAGAGTGTTTTGCCTATGTTCTCCTCTAGGAGTTTTATAGTTTCTGGTCTTACATTGAAATCTTTAATCCATTTTGAGTTTACTTTTGTGTATGGTGTTAGAAAGTGTTCTAGTTTCATTCTTTTACAAGTGGTTGACCAGTTTTCCCAGCACCACTTGTTAAAGAGATTGTCTTTAATCCATTGTATATTCTTGCCTCCTTTGTCAAAGATAAGGCATCCATATGTGCGTGGATTTATCTCTGGGCTTTCTATTTTGTTCCATTGATCTATATTTTTGTCTTTGTGCCAGTACCATACTGTCTTGATAACTGTGGCTTTGTAGTAGAGCCTGAAGTTAGGTAGATTGATTCCTCCAGTTCCATTCTTTTTTCTCAAGATCACTTTGGCTATTTGAGGTTTTTTGTATTTCCATACAAATTGTGAAATGATTTGTTCTAGCTCTGTGAAGAATACTGTTGGTAGCTTGATAGGGATTGCATTGAATCTATAAATTGCTTTGGGTAGTATACTCATTTTCACTATATCGATTCTTCCAATCCGTGAACATGGTATATTTCTCCATCTATAAGTGTCCTCTTTGATTTCTTTCACCAGTGTTTTATAGTTTTCTATATATAGGTCTTCAGTTTCTTTAGATAGGTATATTCCTAAGTATTTTATTCTTTCCATTGCAATGGTGAATGGAATTGTTTCCTTAATTTCTCTTTCTGTTTTCTCATTATTACTGTATAGGAATGCTAGGGATTTCTGTGTGTTGATTTTATATCCTGCCACTTTACTATAATCATTAATTAGTTCTAGTAATTTTCTGGTGGAGTCTTTAGGGCTTTCTATGTAGAGGATCATGTCATAAGCAAATAGTGAGAGTTTACTTCTTCTTTTCCAATTTGTATTCCTTTTATTTCTTTTTCTGCTCTGATTGCTCTGGTCAAAACTTCCAAAACTATGTTGAATAGTAATGGTGAAAGTGGGCACCCTTGTCTTGTTCCTGACTTTAGAGGAAATGCTTTCAATTTTTCACCATTGAGGATAATGTTTGCTGTGGGTTTGTCCTATATAGCTTTTATTATGTTGAGGTATATTCTTTCTATTTCTGCTTTCTGGAGAGTTTTTAGCATAAATGGATGTTGAATTTTGTCAAAGGCTTTCTCTGCATCTATTGAGATAATCATATGGTTTTTATTTTCCAATTTGTTAATGTGGTGTATTACATTGATTGATTTGTGGATATGGAAGAATCCTTGCATCCCTGGGATAAAGCCCACTTGGTCATGGTGTATGATCTTTTTAATGTGTTGTTGGATTCTGATTGCTAGAATTTTGTTAAGGATTTTTGCATCTATGTTCATCAGTGATATTGCCTGTAGTTTTCTTTTTTTGTGGGATCTTTGTCAGGTTTTGGTATTCAGGTGATAGTGGCCTCATAGAATGAGTTTGGAAGTTTACCTTCCTCTGCAATTTTCTGGAAGAGTTTGAGCAGAATAGGTGTTAGCTCTTCTCTAAATTTTTGGTAGAATTCAGCTGTGAAGCCGTCTGGACCTGGGCTTTTGTTTGCTGGAAGATTTTTAATTACAATTTCAATTTCCGTGCTTGTGATGGGTCTGTTAAGATTTTCTATTTCTTCCTGGTCCAGTTTTGGAAAGTTATACTTTTCTACGAATTTGTCCATTTCTTCCACGTTGTCCATTTTATTGGCATATAATTGTTCATAGTAGTCTCTTATGATCCTTTGTATTTCTGTGTTGACTGCTGTGATCTCTCCATTTTCATTTCTAATTTTATTGATTTGACTTTTCTCCCTTTGTTTCTTGATGAGTCTGGCTAATGGTTTGTCAGTTTTAGTTATCCTTTCAAAGAAACAGATTTTGGCTTTGTTGATTTTTGCCATGGTCTCTTTTGTTTCTTTTGCATTTATTTCTGCCCTAATTTTTTAAGACTTCTTTCCTTCTACTAACCCTGGGGTTCTTAATTTCTTCCTTTTCTAGTTGCTTTAAGTGTAGAGTTAGGTTATTTATTTGACTTTTTTCTTGTTTCTTGAGGTATGCCTGCTTTGCTATGAACTTTCCCTCTAGGACGGCTTTTACAGTGTTCCACAGGTTTTGGGTTGTTGTGTTTTCATTTTCATTCGTTTCTATGCAAATGTTGATTTCTTTTTTGATTTCATCTGTGATTTGTTGGTTATTCAGCAGCGTGTTGTTCAGCCTCCATATGTTAGAATTTTTAATAGTTTTTCTCCTGTAATTGACATCTAATCTTACTGTATTGTGATCAGAAAAGATGCTTGGAGTGATTTCTTTTTTTTTTTTTTTTTTTAATTTGCCAAGGATAGATTTATGGCCCAGGATGTGATCTGTCCTGGAGAAGGTTCCATGTGTGCTTGAGAAAAAGGTGAAATTCATTGTTTTGGGGTGAAATGTCCTATGGATATCAATTAGGTCTAATTGGTCTATTGTATCATTTAAAGTTTGTGTTTCCTTGTTAATTTTCTGTTTAGTTGATCTATCCATAGGTGTGACTATATATTTATAGCCTCTATATCTTTTTTGATATATATATATATATAAATGTACAGAAATATATATATACATACATATATTTATATAAATGTACAGAAATATATATATATTTCTGGTGCAGATTCCTAGGACAAAATCAGATATATATATATTTAAGCTTTTAGAGAAGGAGAAGTTCCCATACCACAGGAAACCCTCTCAGAGGTTGATTCAGTGGGCCTGTTTGGAATCTCAGAGGGTGGTATAACCACCCCACACCACCATCTCAGAATTCAAGCCAAAAAAGCAATTATTAGTGGGCAATTGCCTCACAGTCTCATGTCCACCCACAGTGAGTGGGGGCTATGTACAGGAGCGCCCTCTGCATCTTCATCCTTAGAATAAAGATGGGGTTTGAATGCTCTACAGACACTCTGAGAAAACGTGTAGCAGGCTGAAGCACATAATGCCAGAGAGAGAAAAATAAACAAAGAAAAGGAACGTTCCCATGGGAAGGCTCTACGACCACACTGTGACCCCTGACCTGCTTACAGAACGGACTATGCCCTAGTATTTACTGAAGGAGAGCAAGCTAGCTTTCATTATGGACCTCCCAGGAGGCAAAGATTCAGAATGTTGACAACCAGAGGCAGAAGACCATAACATTTTAGGCCCAGGAGACTGCATCTCCCGCTAAGCTGTGAGTAGACTCTATCCATGAGCAGCCACTAACCATGACTTCCTGAGATCTGGGACAGTTTATAGCTGCCAAGAGTGTCATAACCTGAGAGCAACTCCTCTGTGGAGATGCACGGCCCACCATGCATGGGCTGTATCCTTGTGGAGTATCTGAGAAACTGACCAGAATGAACCTGAGCAGTGCACGAAAAACATGGTCCACCAGGAACTATGACATCACAGCTATCCTGAGAACCTGAGTGGCTCTCTGGAAGAGTGTACTCTGGAACATCCTGGAACCTGAGCAGCTTGGACCTGGAAAGTGCATTATTCAAAGAGCCCACCTGGGACTATGCTCTGGCAGAACACCAGGCCACTTTGGCCTCGGAAGAGCAGGAGATGCATGGCTCAACTGGGACTGGGCATTCATAGAACACCCAGAAATATGAGCAGCTTGGGCCTTGGAAGTGCAGGAGACAAAGAACCCACCTGGGACTGTGCCCCCAACAGAGAACTGGGGAGTCTGGACTGCTTGGGCCTGGGAAGAGCAAGAGATACATGGCTCAACTGGGGCTGGGCCTTCATACAACACCTGGGAATCTGAGCAGCTTGGACCTGGGAAGTGCAGGAGACACACGGAAAATCTGGTACTGCACGCCTAGCACAGGATGGACCCTAGGTAGCTTGGGCCTGGGAAGTGCATGAGATACATGGCCCTTCTGTAACAGTGCCCTCAAGGGACACCCAGGAGCTTGAGTGGCTGGATCTGAGAAGTGCACATCACCTTGGACTTTTGCAGACCCTGTGCTGTCCATTCACAACAAGGGCTCCCCACAAATACCAGTGGTATTTGTTTACAGTGTTCCTGCCTCTCCACAGCAAAACAGAGCAAATGACCCTGAATAAGGGTCTATTGTCACATCTTCCTATCAGGGCTTAGATTAGACATTGAAGAGACTTGCAAGCAGAGGAGGCCAGCCTAAGTAAAGATAAGACAGGAGAACCACTCAAGAAGTGGCAGGTGCAACAGATTAAAATTAAGCAGTAAAATTGCATTTAAGGACAATTGTGGACTTTGAGAAAAAAGTGCAAGCTAGAACAAGGGATAACCTGACACTGAACTGACCCCAGAATATTTTTTCTAATTTTTGTGTTCGATTATGTTTCGGTTTATTTTGTATTGTACATTTGGGAGTTCAAATTCTAGTCTAGGTTTTTTAATTTTTGCTTTCTGGAATTTGTTATTCATTTTGTAGTATTAAGAGTCTATTTTTTAATATCCATTTTCACTCAGGGATTTGATTACAGGCTTAATTGCTCTCTTTCCTTTTGACTTTCTTTTCTCCTCCTGATCACCTCTATCTAGCTCTTCCCTCTTCTTTTCTATATATAATGCTGTGGATCTCTTTGAATGTCCAGGATGTGGAGTTATTTCACCACTAACATGGGGTTTTGTCTTCTGTGCAATGTTGATAGAGTGGTCTTGAGGTTACTGCAAGAGGGGGACCAAAAACCAGAGGCAAGTAGCTCAGCCCAGAACTTTGGATCATCATAGAACCCCTGGACCTAGGGAAGAGTGATAGACAAGATCCCATCCAAAAGGATACATGCCTACACTGAAAGCAAGCTCCATCCAAGAGCAGCAAGCTCCAGTGCAAGACAACCCATGCTAATCTTCCAGCAAAACAAGAACATACTCAAGAAAATTAAAAGGCAGGCTAGTAAGTTCAGTCACTCAGTTGTGTCTGACTCTTTGCAACCCCATGGACTGCAGCACACCAGGCCTCCCTGTCAATCACCAACTCCCAAAGTTGACTCAACTCATGTCCACTGAATCAGTGATGCCATCCAACCATCTCATCCTCTGTCATACCTTTCTCCTGTGTACCCCAATCTCTCCCAGCATCAGGGTCATTTTAAATAAGTCAACTCTTCGCATCTGGTGGCCAAATTATTGGAGTTTTTGCTTCAGAATCAGTTCTTCCAATGAATATTCAGGACTGATCTCCTTTAGGATGGACTTGTGGGATCTCCTAGAAGTACAAGGGCCTCTCAAGAGACTTCTCCAACAATACAGTTCAAAAGCATCAATTCTTTGATGCTCAACTTTCTTTATAGTCCAACTCTCACATCCATACATGACTACTAGAAAATCCATAGCTTTGACTAGACAGACCTCTGTCGGCAAGATAATGTCTCTGTTTTTTAATATGCTGTCTAGGTTGGTCATACCTCTCCTTCCCAGAAGTAAGCATCTTTGAATTTCATGGCTTCAATCACCATCTGCAGTGATTCTGGAGCCCTTCAAAAGAAAGTAAAAAACTGATTGCCCATCAATTTGCCATAAAGTGGTGGGATCGGATGCCATGATCTTAGTTTTCAGCTTTAAGCCAACGTTTCACTTTCCTCTTTTGATTTCATTAAATGACTCTTTAGTTCTTCCCTTTCTGCCATAAGGGTGGTGTCATCTGCATATGTGAGGTTTTTTCTCCTGGAAAACTTGATTCCAGCTTGTGCTTCATCCAGCACAGTGTTTCTCATGAGGTACTCTGCATAGAAGTTAAATAAGCAGAGTGACAATATACAACTTTGACATATTCCTTATCCTACGTGTAGCCAGTCATTCCATGTCCCGTTCAAACTGCTGCTTTCCGACCTGCATAGAGGCTTCTCAAGAGGCAGGTCAGCTGCTCTGGTATTCCCATCTCTTTCAGAATTTCCCAACGTTTATTGTAATCCACACAGTGAAAGTCTTTGGAATAGTCAATAAAGCAGAAGTAGATATTTTTCTGGAACTCCCTTGCTTTATTGATGATCCAGCGGATGTTGGCCATTTGATCTCTGTTTCCTCTGACTTTTAGAAAACCAGCTTGAACATCTTGAAGTTTACGGTTCATGTATTGTTGAAGCATGGCGTGGAGAATTTTTAGCATTACTTTACTAGCATGTGAGATAAGTGCAATTGTGCTGTAGTTTGAGCATTCTTTAGCATTACCTTTCTTTGGGGTTGGAATGAAAACTGATCTTTTCCAGTCCCTATCCACTGCTGAGTTTCCCTAATTTGCTGACATATGTAGTGCGGCAGTGCCATAGCATAATCTTTTAGGATTTGAAATAGCTCAACTGCAATTCTATCACTTCCACTAACTTTGTTCATAGTGATGCTTCTTAAGGCCCACTTGACTTCACATTCCAAGATGTCTGGACCTAGTTGAGTGATCACATCATGATTATTTGGGTTGTGAAGATCTTTTATGTACAGTTCTTCTGTGTAATCTTTGCCCACTCTTCTTAATATCTTCTGCTTCTGTTAGGTCCATACCATTTCTGTCCTTATTGTGCCTATCTTTGCACGAAATATTCCTTTGGTATCTCATGTTTTCTTGAAGTTATCTCTAGTCTTTCCCATTCTATTGCTTTCCTCTATTTCTTTGCACTGATCACTAAGGAAGGCTTTCTTATCTCTCCTTGCTATTCTTTGCAACTCTGTATTCAAATGGCTATATCTTTCCTTCTCTCCTTTGCCTTTCACTTCTCTTCATTTCACAGCTATTTGTAAGGCTTCCTCAGGCACCCATTTTGAGTTTTCTCATTTCTTTTTCTTGGGGATGATCTTGATACCTGTCTCCATCCATGGTTCATCAGGCACTCTATCAGACCTAGTCCCTTAAATTTATTTCTCACTTCCACTGTATAATCATAAGGGATTTGATATAGGCAATTCCTGAATGGTCTAATGGTTTTCCTTACTTTCTTCAATTTAAGTCAATATGTGGAAATAAGGATTTCCTGATCTGAGCCACAATCAGCTCCTGGTCTTGTTTTATGCTCTCTAGGAGGAGTAAGCCTCTTTTAATTTCATGGCTGTAGTCACTATCTGCAGTGATTTTGTAGCCCCCCACCACCCCCAAAATAAAGTCTGCCACCATTTCCACTGTTTGTGCATCTATTTTCCATGAAGTGATGGGGCAGGATGCCATGATTTCAGTTTTCCTAATAGAGCTTTAAGCCTACTTCTTCACTTTCCTCTTTCATTTTCATCAAGAGATTGTTAGTTTCTCTTCACTTTCTGCCATAAGGGTGGTGCCATCTGCATATCTGAAGTTATTGACATTTCTCCTGGCAATCCTGATTCCAGTTTGTGTTTCTTCCAGCCCAGCATTTCTCTGCATAGAAGGTAAATAAGCAGTGTGACAATATGTAGCCTTGAGGTACGCCTTTTCCTATTTGGAACCGGTCTGTTATTCAATGTCCAGTCCTAACTGTTGCTTCCTGACCTGCATACAGGCTCCTCAAGAGGCAGGTCCGGTGGTCTGGTATTCCCATCTCTTTCAGAATTTTCCACAGTTTATTTTGATCCACACAGTCAAAGGCTTTTGCAGAAGTAGATGTTTTTCTGGAACTTGCTTGTTTTTTCAAAGATCCATCAGATGTTGGGAATTTGATCTCTGGTTCCTCTGTATTTTCTAAAACAAGCTTGAACATCTGGAAGTTAACACTTGATGTATTGCTGAAGCCTGGCTTGGAGAATTTTGAGCATTACTTTGCTAGCATGTGAGATGACTGCAACTGCAGGGTAGTTTGAGCATTCTTTGGCATTGCCTTTCTTTGAGATTGGAATGAAAACTGATCTTTTCTAGTCCCGAGCCACTGCTGAGACTTTCAAATATCCTGGCATATTGAGTGAATCACTTCCACAGCATCATCTTCTAGGATTTGAAATAACTCAACTGGAATCAAAGCCATAATAGAACCCCCTAATTCTCTCATGGACACTGCATTGCCTCTCAGAAAAAAATGAGATCCACAGCCATCTTCTATAACAACAACAAAATAATTCCCTCAACTAGAAAACCTTCACAATCCACTGGTCCCACCACATTCACTGGGAGGAGTCTAACCAATTAACAGCAATGATGACCCTCCCGTTTGCAGAAAATAGACCTCAAAGACAGCCATCTAAACAACATGAAAAGACAGAGACATATCCAGCAGGTGAAGGAACACAATAAAAATCAACAAATCAATGAAAGAGGAGGAGGTAAGAAGTCTACAGGAAAAACAATTCAGCATAATAATAGTCAAAGTCTTGGAAATAAATGGAGCTACAGATAAATAGACTTTAGACATGTATTGAGAAGATCAAAGGGGTGTTTTAAAAGGACCTAGAAGAAGTAATGAATAATCCATCAATAATGAACAATGCAATAACTGAGATAGAAATCACTCTGTACAACAAAAACAGTAGAGTAACTGAGGCAGAAGAAGGACTAAGTGAGCTGGAAGATAGAATGTTGGAAATAAATGAAGCAGAACAGGAAAAAAAATAGAGAAATGAAGACAGCCTTAGAGACTTCTGGGACATTGTTAAATGCCCCACATTTAAATCATAGGTTTCCCAGAGAAAGAAGACAAAAGGAAAGGGCATGAGAAAATATTTGAGGAGAAAATAGTGAAAAACTTCCCTGAAATAGGAAAGGGAATAGACATCTAAGATGAAAAACCCCAGAGTGTCCCACAGGGATAAATCCAAGACAAAACATATCAAAGTACACATTAATAAAAATAAAAACAAACAAATAAATATACACAGTGAACAAATATTCAAGAAAACAAAGGAATAACAACAAATAACATAGACAGGAATGCCCATAAGGATAACAGCTGATTTTACCCTAGAAACTCATCAGCTTAGAAAGGAATGGCAAGATATACTTAAAGTGATGAAAGGCAAAAACATACAGCCAAGATTACTCTATTCAACAAGGATAGCATTCTAATTCAAAAGAGGAATCAAAAGCTTAACAGAAAAACAAAAGCAATTAGAATTCAGAACCACCAAACCAGCACTTCAGTAAATGCTGAAGGATCTTATCTAGATTGGAAACAGAAAAGCTTTACAAAATAAATCCACAAAAATATATAGTAAATGGTAACAAGATCATACTTAGCAACAACTACCTTAAACATAAATGGGCTAAAAGCTCCAGTGAAAATACAGAGACTGGCTGAATGAATACAAGAATATACTGTCTGCAAGAAAACCACCTCATAACTAGGGACATATACAGAGTGAAAATGATGACCAGGAAAAAGCTATTTTGTGAAAATGGAGAGCAAAAGAAAGTGGGAGAAGCAACACTCATATCAGATAAGTGGACTTTAATCAGAGTCCACTATAGGAGACAAAGAAGGTTGCATTACCTAATAATCAAGGTATCAATCCAAGAAGAAGCTATATGCACCCCATGTAGGAGCACCTCAATACAAGAGACAAATGCCAACAACTATTAGAGCAGAAATAGACACTAACCAATAGTATTGGGTGATTTTAATACTCCACTCATAACATGGACAGATCATCCAGACAGAACACCAATAAGGAAAACTCATGTTTTAGATGATACATTAGACCAGTTTGACCTAATTGATATCTACAGGACATCCCACCCCAAAAGAACAGATTTCACCATTTTCTCCTTATTCTCAAGTGCAAATGGAACATTATCTTAGGACAGATCACATCCAAGATCACGTCTAACCTTGGTAAACTTCAAAAAATTGTAATATTTTCAAACATATTTTCTGATCACAATGTTGTTAGATCAGATATCAACTACAGAAGAAAAAAATAGAGGAAACACAAATAATTTGGGGGCTAAACAGCTGCTACTGCTAAGTCACTTCAGTCGTGTCCGATTCAGTGCGACCCCATAGATGGCAGCCCACCAGGCTTCCCCGTCCCTGGGATTCTCCAGCAAGAACACTGGAGTGGGTTGCCACTTCCTTCTCCAATGCATGAAAGTGAGAAGTGAAAATGAAGTCTCTCAGTCGTGTCCGACTCTTAGCGACACCATGGACTGCAGCCTTCCAGGCTCCTCCGTCCATGGGATTTTCCAGGCAAGAGTACTGGAGTGGGGTGTCATTGCCTTCTCCAAAACAGAAGAAAATTCAAATTTGAATTCAATAAAATTCAGAGATTTTTATGAAAAAAAAAAAAAAACTCTGCTAAAGTAGTCATAAATGGAACATACCTCAACATAATCAAATATGTTGATATGACATATTATGACTTAATATGACAAAACCACTTCAAACATTATTGTCAATAATGAAAAACTTGAAACATTTCCTTTAAAATCAGCATTAAGACAAGGGTGCCTATACTCATCGCTACTAGTTTTGGAAATTCTAGCCACACCTTTCAAAGAAGAAAAAGATATAAAAAGAATCCTGATTGGAAAAGAAGAGGTAAAACTCTTTATATTTGCACATGACATTATCCTTTACACAGAAAACCCAAGAGATGCCACCAGAAAATTACTGGAGTTAATCAATGAATAGGGAAAATGTGCAGGGTATAAAATTAATACACAGAAACCCTTATATTCCTATACACTAACAATGAAAATTCAGAAAGAGAAATTAAGGAATAATCCTGTTCGTCATTGCAATGAAAGGAATAAAATAACTAGAAATAAATTTGCATGAAGAGACAAAGGGCTTCACTGATAGCTCAATTGGTAAAGAAGCTACCTTCAGTGTAGGAGACTCCTGTTCAATTCCTGGGTCAGGAAGATCCCCTGAAGAAGGGATAGGCTACCCACTATAGTATTCTTGGGCTTCCCTTGTGGCCCACCACGTGAAGAATCCTCCTGCAATGTGTGAGACCTGCACACAATGTGTTTGAGCCTTGGGTTGGGAAGATCCTCTGTAAAAGGGAAAGGCTACCCATTCCAGTATTCTGGCCTGGAGAATTACAAATTCCATACACTGTATGATCCATGGGATTGCAAAGAGTCAGACATGACTAAGAAACTTTCACTTTCCCAGAGAGATAAAAAATAAGCACTGATGAAAGAAAGCAAAACACATATAGATGGAGAAACATACCATGTTCTTGGATTGGATTAATTGATATAGTTAAAATGAGTATACCACCCAAAACAATCAATAGATTCAATGCAGTACCTACAATATTTTTCATAAAACTAGAACAAATTATTTTATGATTTGCATGGAAACACATAAGACTTTGAAGAGACAAAGCAATTTTGAGAAAGAAGAATGGAACTAGAAGAGTCAAACTTTCTGATAAGACTACACCACAAAGATATCAAGAGAGTATGAAACTTGCACAAACATAGAAATATAGACCAATGGAACAAAATATAAAGTCCAAAGATAAATTCATGCACCCATTATCTTTGACAATGGAGGCAAAAGTATGCAACAGAAAAATATATTTTCTTCAAAAAGTGTTATTGGGAAAACTGGACAGCTATGTGTAGAAACTAGAACACTATCTAACATCATGTTGAAAATAAACTCAAAATGGATTACAGATGTAAATGTAAGACCAGAAAATATAAAACCCTTAGAGTAAAACATAGGTATAACCACCCTAAAATAAGACACAGCAAGATCCTCTACGACCCATTGCCTAGAGTAAAGGAAATAAAAACAAAATTAAAAAAAAAAAAAGGAAACTAATTAAGCTCTATAGCTTGTGTACAATGAAGAAACTATAATTAAGGTGACTATGTAGCCTTCAGTTTTATGTGATTATGGTTTCAGCGTGTCTGTCCTCTGATGCCCTCTTGCAACACCTACCATCTTATTTGGGTTTCTCTTACCTTGGTCATGGGGTATCTCTTCACGGCCGCTCCAGCAAAGTGCAGCCGTTGCTCCTTACCTTGGATGAGGAGTATCTCCTCACGGCACCTACCCTGAAATTGAACGTGGAATAGCTCCTCTAGGCCCTCCTGAGCCCACGCAGCCACCGCTCCTTGGGCCTGGGGTTACTTATCTCAGCTGCTGCCCCAGCTTTGGATGTGGGGTAGCTGCTCTTGGCTGCTCCTGTGCTGTCGCAGCCTTGCACTGTCCGCCACAGCCTCTGACCTCTGACACGGTTTAGCTCCTCCCTGCTGCGCCCCTGACCTCTGACATGGGTTAGCTCCTCTCGGCTGCTGCCCCTGACCTCGGACATGGGGTAGCTCCTCTGGGCTGCTCCTGTGCTGTTGCAGCCTTGCAATCTTGGCCACTGTCCCTGACCTTGGACATGGGGTAGCTCTTCCCTGCCACCGCCCCTGACCTTGGACGTGGGGTACCCTCTCGGCCGTGCTCTGTGCGCCATTGCAACCGCCGGTGCTCTGTGCCATGCCCATGGGGCCACCCAAGATGGACGAGTCATGGTGGAGAGGTTTGACAGAATGTGGTCCACTGGAAAAGGGAAAGGCAAACCACTTCAGTATTCTTTCTTTGAGAAACCCATGAACAGTATGAAAAGGCAAAATGATAGGATAATGAAAGAGAAACTCCCCAGGTCAGTAGGGGCCCAATATGCTACTGGAGATCAGTGGATTACTAACTCCAGAAAGAATGAAGGGATGGAGCCAAAGCAAAAAAAAAAAAAAAAATACCCAGTTGTGGATGTGACTGGTGATAGAAGCAAGGTCCAATCCTGTAAAGAGCAATATTGTATAGGAACCTGGAATGTCAGGTCCATGAATCAAGGCAAATTGGAAGTGGTCAAACAAGAGATAGCAAGAGTGAACATCAACAGTCTAGGAATCAGCGAACTAAAATGGATTGGAATGGGTGAATTTAACTCAGATGACCATTATATCTACGACTGTGGGCAGAAATCCTTTAGAGAAATGGAGTAGCTATCATGATCAACAAAAGAGTAAAAAATGCAGTACTTGGATGTAATCTCAAAAACGATAGAATGTTCTCTGTTCATTTCCAAGGCAAACCATTCAATATCACAGCAATCCAAGTCTAGGCCCCAATCAGTAACGCTGAAGAAGCTGAAGTTGAACGGTTCTATGAAGACCTATGAGACCTTTTAGAACTAATAATCAAAAAAAGATGTCCTTTTCATTATAGGGGACTGGAATGCAAAAGTTGGAAGAAACACCTGGAGTAACAGGCACATTTGGCCTTGGAATACAGAATGAAGCAGGGCAAAGACTAATAGAGTTTTGCCAAGAAAATGCACTGGTCATAGCAAACACCCTCTTCCATCAACACAAGAGAAGACTCTACACATGGACATCACCAAATGTTCAACACCGAAATCAGATTGATATTCTTTGTAGCCAAAGATGGAGAAGCTCTATACTGTCAACAAAAACAAGACCAGGAGCTGACTGTGGCTCAGATCATGAACTGCTTATTACCAAATTCAGACTTAAATTGAAGAAAGTAGGGAAAACCACTAGATCATTCAGGTATGACCTAAATCAAAATTACTTATGATTATACAGTGGAAGTGAGAAATAGATTTAATGGAGTAGATCTGATAGATAGAGTGCCTGAAGAACTATGGACAGAGGTTCGTGACATTGTACAGAAGACAGGGATCAAGACCATCCCCATAGAAAAGAACTGCAGAAAAGCAAAATGGCTGTCTGAGGAGGCCTTACAAATAGCTGTGAAAAGAAGAGAAGCAAAAAGCAGAGGAGAAAAGAAAAGATAGAAACATCTGCATGCAGAGTTCCAAAGAATAGCAAGAAGAGATAAGAAAGCTTTCCTCAGCGATCAACGCAAATAAATAAGGAAAACAAGAGAATGGGAAAGACTAGATATCTCTTCAAGAAAATTAGAGATACCAAGGGAACAGTGGATGCAAAGATGGGCTCGATAAAGGACAGAAATGTTATGGACCTAACAGAAACAGTAGATATTAAGAAAAGGTGGCAGGAATACACAGAAGAACTGTAGAGAAAAAAAAAATACCTTCTGCACAACAAAGGAAACTATAAGCTAGGTGAAAAGACAACCTTCAGAATGGGAAAAATAATAGCAAAAGAAGCAACTGAAAAACAACTAATCTCAAAAATATACAAGCAACTCCTATAGCGCAATTTCAGAAAAATAAACGACCTAATCAAATAATGGGCCAAAGAACTAAATAGATATTTCTCCAAAGAAGACATACAGATGGCTAGCAAACACATGAAAAGATGCTCAACATCACTCATTATCAGAGAAATGAAAATCAAAACAACAATGAGGTACCATTTCATGCCAGTCAGAATGGTTGCGATCCAAAAGTCTACAAGCAATGCACACTGGAGACGGTGTGGAGAAAAGAGAACCCTCTTACATTGTTGGTGGGAATGCAAACTAGTATAGCCACTATGAAGAACAGTGTGGAGATTCCTTAAAAAACTGGAAATAGAACTTCCTTATGACCCAGCAATCCCACTGCTGGGCATACACACCAAGGACACCAGACTTGAAAGAGACATGTGTTCCCAAATGTTCATCGCTGCACTGTCTCCAATAGCCAGGACATGGAAGCAACCTACATGACCATCAGCAGACGAATGGATAAGAACCCCAATGTTCATTGCAGCACTGTTTATAATAGCCAAGACATGGAAGCAACCTAGATGTCCATCAGCAGATGAATGGATAAGAAAGCTGTGGTACATATACACAATGGAGTATTACTCAGCCATTAAAAAGAATACATTTGAATCAGTTTTAATGAGGTGGATGAAACTGGAGCCTATTATACAGAGTGAAGTAAGCCAGAAGGAAAAACATAAATACAGTATACTAACGCATATATATGGAATTTAGAAAGATGGTAACAATAACCCGGTGTGCGAGACAGCAAAAGAGACACTGATGTATAGAACAGTCTTATGGACTCTGTGGGAGAGGGAGAGTGTGGGAAGATTTGGGAGAATGGCAATGAAACATGTAAAATATCATGTAGGAAACGAGTTGCCAGTCCAGGTTCGATGCACGATGCTGGATGCTTGGGGCTGGTGCACTGGGACGGCCCAGAGGGATGGTATGGGGAGGGAGGAGGGAGGAGGGTTCAGGATGGGGAACACATGTATACCTGTGGCGGATTCATTTTGATATTTGGCGAAACTAATACAATTATGTAAAGTTTAAAAATAAAATAAAATTAGAAAAGAAAGAAAGCTGTGGTACATATACACCATGGAGTATTACTCAGCCATTGAAAATAATACATTTGAATCTATTATTCTAATGAGTTCTAATGAGATGGATGGAACTGGAGCCTATTATACAGACTGAAGTAACCCAGAAACAAAAACACCAATACAGTATACTAATGCATATATATGGAATTTAGAAAGATGGTAATGATAACCCTGTACGTGAGACAGCAAAAGAGACAGATGTATAGAACAGTCTTTTGGACTCTGGGAGAGGGAGAGGATTGGATGATTTGGAAGAATGGAATTGAAACCTGTATAGTATCATATATGAAACAAATCACCAGTTCAAGTTCGATGCAGGATACTGGTTGCTTGGGACTGGTTGCACGATACTGGTACACTGGGATGACCCAGAGGGATGGTACATGGTGGGAGAAAGGAGCGGGGTACGGGATGGGAACACATGTATACCTGTGGTGGATTCATGTTGATGTATAGCAAAACCAAAACAATATTGTAAAGTAATTAAACTACAATTAAAATAAATATATTTATGTTAAAAATTAAAAGATCTTCACGACCAAGATAATGACGATGGTATGATCATTCACCTAGAGCCAGACATCCTGGAATGTGATGTCAAATGGGCTTTAGAAAGCATCACTATGAACAAAGCTAGTAGAGGTGATGGAATTCCCATTGAGCTATTTCAAATTCTGAAAGATGATGCTGTGAAAGTGCTGCACTCAATATGCCAGCAAATTTGGAAAACTCAGCAGTGACCACAGGACTGGAAAACGTCAGTTTTCATTCCAATCCCAAAGGAAGGCAATGCCAGAAAAT